>NC_079555.1:1030000-1080000 GCF_015846415.1 Triplophysa dalaica
TTTGTGTTCGTCCCTCTGCGAGACAAACGTTTGTTCTCTGATCGTCTTTGCCAGGAGTGGCGCTCCTGAGATGCTCCTGTAAGACTTTCCCTAATCCTGTTAATGTCAGCAATTTGACTTGAAAATGTGATCGAACCGCAGGAAACCAAGTCAAGGATTCAGGACGGAGGGGGTCTCGTGATGAATCGACCCCTTCATGTTCCTGACGCTCCGGGCGACTGCCACACACTCAGACAAAAGCTCTTCACACTGTGTGTCTTTGAGTTTTGACCCTCTGTGTTTTCCGTCCTCGCAGGTGCTGGAGCGTCTCTTTCAGAAGGGCTTCAGCGTGGCCGCGTCTTGCGGCGGCGGCGTCGACTCCTCGCAGTTCAGCGAATACGTGCTGTGCCGTGAGGACCGGCGGAGTCAGTCCATGAACACGCCCATCAGGATAAAACAAGAGCCGTTGGACTAGATAGACGTTCAGGCCCTCTGCCCCTGACACGAACTACACAAACACACACACGGACTCTTCAGAGCTCAGCGTACAGACGGGGGAATGTATTTTATCACACGCAAATCACCAGAACCGAAACAGGAGCAGCTTTAATCCACCAATGAGAGGACGTCATCGGGATGCAGGCCCCTCACTCATTACAGTATGATTTATAATCTTAACATGCGGTGAAAAGTGTCGGACATCCCGAGTGGACGGACAGGATGAACGAAGGCACTGAGGCCAGAATGACTCTCAGCATCAGGGGTCGAGGGTCAACTCATCTCATGACTGCTTTCCAGTTCATTATCGTTGTTTATAAAACGCGACTTTTTCACACCTTATAGCAACACGTATGCAGTTATCGGTACTAAGGTTCTTGTGTTATTTTGTGTTATATGAAGGATGACGGGATCGGAGGCATTGTGTTGGAGAGTTTAAGAGAGGTTTTTCCTGGCAGCGCTCGCAGGAACAGTATTACACCCTGCGGCCGTGTGGTTTAATGCGTGCGCTGCAGAACACGTCTTTGTTTGAGAACTGCGGGTGTGCCATAGTTATTCATATCATCAGACGTTTGATATTAATCTCGAAAGAGATCCGATCGAAAGACTTGTAAACGGTGCAATGAGCTGAGGGTCCAAACGAAATCTTAATGATCTTCTAAGGCCAAATATTGGAGGACTGCGTCTATACGATGATTAACTTTTAAATTCAGTTCTGACACGAAGTGAGCGCAAAAACAAGCAGCCGGTGTGTTTAAAGATTCAGTGGAAATAATTTTAACTTTCAGCTCCTGACGGAATGAGGCTAGTCGCTATGATGCATTCATTTTTTACGCCGTCTTTGTGAATAGATCATCATTATTCATTACCCCGATTTATCACGTCAATTTGTCAAGTAGTGGCTTTACTGTTTTTGATGTGGAAACGTTGTTGGACAAATTCATTGTGAGTCAATGACAGATGTGTTGTGTATAGGCCGACTGAACAAAGCTGTTTTTTCAGAATTTAGAGGTGGTACGTGTGGTCTGTGCAATGAACGCTTTTGTCATATATCTACGGCCCACACGTGCAACACAATCGCTGGAATTAACCAGAAAAGTTTCCCTGTCTGTCTGAATTGCAATCATTTGATTTACAAATATGATACATTTATTGTTTTTGTGATGTATTAAAATACTGTCATTATATACAGGCTAACCTAAATCATTTTGGGTTTTTAACCAAACAAAACATACGCAATACGCCCTTTTCACAATGACGTCACTTAATTTACGCCTTTGCGGAAAGCAGTGTATCGTAACATCCGTCTTGCAACAAACAAGGAGAAGAAGAAGAACAACTTTCATTTTGCCGACCAGCTAGAATTTAACAACAGTGGAAAAAAAACTGGCAGAACATTCAAGTATTTATCGTAGCACCATCGCTATCACAAAAAAATCTTTGATCTTGTTGTAAGCGAAAATTTCTCTGCAAGATGTTGTACTTCATCGAGCCATATTTGGGGCAGCTGTGCAAGTGACTTGGTAAAGTCCATTCTGAGGTGCTAGCGGTGTCATGAGATATCGAGTCCCCCCTCGAATTCGGTTCCCTTAAGGACCCCGAGTGATTCAATTGGCTGAAAGAACGTCTATTTGGGTACTCTTTTAGCGCCTGATTGCAATTCTTACAAAATAACATTACGATAGATAATTAATTGCTATTAACGTATTTTACATTAAGTTAAGTAAAAGTACAATAAATCAAACAAATATCATTCTTACTGTTTTAGTTAGCCTACGTATCAATTAGCATAGCATAGAACTACATTGTTAGCTAGTGCTTGCGAAAAAAAGCTAGGCCTAGCACTTACGGAACATTCACAAAAATGTAAATTTTTGTACCATCGGGGTCTTAAAGTGGACCGGATTCGAGGGGGGACTCGATACCTCATGACAGCGGAAGTAACGATACACTCCTTCGCGGCACAACGGATGATGCGTGACGTCATGTGAAAAGAGCCTATTGTGTAACATTTTGAAAGCATTCCCTTTTAACTTCAATTATATGTTATCGAATGACTGGTGTGATGTCAGAGGGCTGGAAAAAAAAAGATTCGTCCAACACCCAGATCAAAAAACAATGGGTAAAAGCTTTCTCTCCCAAATATTTGCATCTGAAAATCAAATCAAAGAACAAAATCAAAGTTCAGACAACAATGCCATTTTTTCTCAGTTCGCGTTTATTGTGTAGTTTTGTTTGCCATCAGTCGAGGTGTTTCATCGAGTCCAGTGGTCTTTGGGGAGAACCGAAGCCCACTCGAGCTTGCCCACTTCTGTCATTGAGTCAGCACATAGAGAATGGCCAAACACTGCTTTCATCTCACAGGCTCCACATTTACACCCCAACACACAAATGTGCTCAGAAGATCAAACGGTGACGTTTGGGACATACAGTGACCATCACTGCCTGATGTCAGATATAAATACGCTTAGAGCTGACGAGAAGGAAAACCTTTGATGATTTGAACATTGACGTTGTGTGGAATGAAAAAAATGACGTTCGTCACTTAACACTATCTGACGTAAGCGTCTGTTGACCAATGAGAATTCAGACAGCCCGGATCGGTCGTGCTTTGAGAAATGTTATAAATGGCAACATTTCTCCTTGATTTCATGTCATTTTGCACATCCTTTAATGTTTTGCGCGTTTACATCCGTCAGATGTTGGTGTTCATTGTAAACGTCAGCAGGTTAAAAGTTGGTACTCTGCAGTTTTTTTCTTAATTGGATGAAATCAAAATGGCCAGCCGGGATGACAGTTTAGTTTCTGTTAGCGAACCCTAAACAGAGATATGTCGACTGCTTCAACACAAAGCTGATGGATAAAAAATAAGCAAAGCAATACGTCATGTACATAAACTTATAGCTAAAAGAAACACATTTCAAAATGTCTTACAAGGTAAAATTGTCATTATTTAATGTATTATTAATTAGACTGTTGTATTAAAGGGCATGTGTTTATTTGACAGTGTCTTTTTTATTTACTTGCATATTGTCTTTAATAAAAAAGCGTTTAATTCACCTATGTTTGCTTTTTTCCGGCACTTTCATAAAGCTTGTCAATGACCTGTAAACTCCTGTATCTGTAAACTAAAAAATGCTGGGCAGCTCACATAAGTAAAGTATTTAAGTCTAGTAAACAGCTTATTTATTCCTTTACAAAATAGGTACAAATACAGAAGTGAGTTGACACAAACAGAAATATTTCAGCCAGGATATGTACAATTTACCAAAAATAAGAGTTCTAATAAACACAAAGTCTTGTAAACAATATATACAAATTATCCATAGATTGAAACATTAAACTCCAGCTGTGCACATCAGTTATACAATATGAAGAGAATAGAGTCCTAATAATATTTTGGCTACAAAGCGTAAGTCATAGAAAGAGTGTCCAGCAGAAACATAAACCATAAGAAAAAAGTATTTTAAACAAACCAACAAATACATTTGTGCTTTGTTTTCGACAGTCTCACCGTCGAACGTTGGGAACGAAGTGTTTTGCCTGAAACGCGGCAAACGTGGACGCAAATGACGGTTCAATATAAATAGATATAAAACAAGAATTCCCTTCTAGTGCTTTATGGACACATACACGCACACTTCTGCTGGACATCAGAAACATTAAAGACTAAAACAATCAGATATCAATAACAAACTTCATGAACAAAATGTGCGTTCTTTCATTTTTGGACATCTTTACACAAACACACAAAGCAACAGGATTGATGGTGCATAGAGAGAGAGAGAGAGAGAGGGTCTGACATTCTGGAAGTGATTGGGTCGGTACGCCGAAAGGTCACACTGAACTTGACCTCTCATGACTTCATGTAGAGCGAAACCCTAACAAAATGATTGGAGTTCTGTCCGTACGACACTAAAGTCACTGAGCTCATGAATAACACCTGCTACTGCTGAACAGTGTTGTGTATAACAAATTAATAAGTAATTATTTACTGTAATCTATTGACTTTTCCCTTGAAAAAGTAAAGTAAGGGATTACTCTATTTTTCTGTAATTTAATTACTTTTGCTGTAATTCAACTAAATACTTTGTGTAATATGTGTGTGGGCTATAATGGAATTGACTAATGTTTCAATGTCTAACTTTAAAATCCGTGCTTTTAATGTGTGATACTTTGGTCAGTTAATAACACTACTTTATGTAGTTTTATATTATTTATTTGAATTAATTAAAAGAGCTGTTTCATGTCTATCCTTGAATCACTTAACTACTCAAGGTTGATGTAGAAAGCAATTATTAATGAAATATTTTTTGGAGAGAGTAACTTGTACAGTAATTTAATAACACTATTGAATATGTCATTAGTAACTAGTAATTAATTACTTTTTCAGAGTAACTTGCCCAACACTGCTGCTGAAAAACAAACTTGAAAATAAAACCAGACACACATACAAGAAACGAATGAAAATAACACGGAGCGAGAATAAACCTGCTAAACACGACAGGAACAACACAGTCCAGGTAGTGAAATCCAGATTTATACGTGAGATTTTGGTAATAATCATAAGAATGGACTTCTCAGTGCATGTTATTAAAAGCAGAACGTTTTCTCTAATTGAAATGCTCTGTTTAGTGTTGTGGGTGGGGCTTAATTTAAATGTGAAAAATCATCCCATTATGGAATATAATAATAAAATAATGGCTGATGTTGAATTTATGATGAAGACAAGCAGAAATCCAGCGGTTTTGTAAAATTTGGTGTTGTATTGCTGTAGCTCGGATCACTACTGGTCTGTTTTGGACGCATAGAAAAGTTATAAAAACACAATGAAAGGTAAAAGCATCATGATAAATTGTAGGAACATTTCTTTCTTTCTTTCAGATCGTGATTTAAAGACGTTATTTTGCTGCTAAAATATCATTTGGAAATCATTTATACATGCTGTTAGAAACATCATAAAACATATTTACATTGAAATCTCACTGAGAAAAGGGTTTGCAGTTGTGTGTTTAAGTATCTTCTTAAAGATTTTTAAGGAGGTTGTAATACTGTGAATTGGTTGGACACTGATGATGACGTTTTAAAAACGTTTTCTGCATAAAGTTTACAGGAAATTCTTTAACAAGAGCCCATCGATCACTTCAAGACATTTCAGAGTCTTAAAGATCGTTCATTGTAAGCGCTTTCTGTGGAATACGATCCACGACAAAAAATCTTTTTCTACATGGTGAAATAAAATACTTTTTCATAACATCCATACATTTATAATCATAACAACTTTTGCTGTAATTATGCAGCTAGTTTCCAGTAACTTACTGTAGATTTATATTCATACATGTATTGGCAACAGTTTGTTTAAAGATAAATGAACATTAAACATTAACAAGTCTTTATTTTTACAGAAAAATCTATAAAATAACGGCCTCACGCAGAGCATTCTGGGAACCAGGAATCCTCATCAACCTTTTTCTGTTTTTTTTTTCTAATTTTGGTTTGAGTGAGGCTGTTATTTAATAGTTTTTTTCTTTTAAAATAAAGACTTGTTAATGTTTAATGTTCATTTATCTTTGAACAAACTGTTGCGAGTAAATTACATTGATGTAAATCTACAGGAAGTAATACTGTCAATTCTATGGAAATGTATTAAACAAGAATCAAACAAAATGTAGTTGGATGTTTTTACATCAAAAATAAATAGAAATGTGCAAATTGACAATAACAAGAAGCTAAAGATATTCTCTAAAAATGAGCTTCAAGTAAATCAAATGCTGACGGATGAAGAAAATGATTTTTTGCAGTGAGATTCATTTACACGCTATAAACAAACATAAAAAAACAAAAAAACTTCCAATATGGCTCAAAGCCAGACATCTCTTAGCTTAAAAAGAATCCCTCTCATGAACACATTGAATGCATTGGATCACATGACAGTGGAAACACGGAGGACATCTTCCTTTTTTTCACGATTTTCTGTCGTTTTCTATCAAAAGCAACGACGACATCACAGACACAGAATGCGAAGCGAGCTGAAGGCACGGCTGGAAGAAAGTCGATCGTCGGCTGAACGTCTCGTCTGCAGTGTCTGTAAAGAGTTTGCTTGGCTTTAGCTACTTGAGGAGAGCGCGATAAAGCAGCAGCGATCGATTCGTCTCTCTCTCCTGCTCCATGTAGAATATGAAGTCCCTGAGGTTGACGCGTGTTATTCTCTGTCGGGAATACTGCCGTGACGAGCTGGAGGGAGCCGACGATCCGGCCGGAGAACCTGCCGAACTTCCCGACACCTGAGTAACAAACAAAACAGAAGAATTATCCGGCGGCCATCTTTGACAACACATGTCGTATCTTAGTGGATTCAAATCGCAGTGTTTCACAATGAGCCCAAAATATTTTACACATTTCACATAAAAGCAAAAATGATTGACAATTAGCAAACAATTAAGAGGTATAGTTCTGCGCAAAACTTCTGGGGAGCGCAGAGATTCCGGGCAATGGGCCCGATTCACATTTTGCGTCATTTCCACGTACACATTCGTTATTTAAAATGTAGACGCACGGCAGTCGTGCACAAATAGGGGGCGACGCACTTGCGATGGGCATGCGGTCGCATCGAGATGGAAATAGTTCAACTATTCGGGTCATTTGAACGAAGAAAGAGGCGTGGTTTTAAACTAACGGTCAATATTATAAGTTAGCAACAGTATAACAGAAGCGCATTATGAAACGTGGGTTTCGTTCATTTATGTCAGGAGTGCAAAATAAACAAGCAAATTAAAGATATTTTTACAGGACAAACATATTCGTATACGTCTGCTCGTTTATTTGCGATCACAGGGCTTTTAGTCCAAAAATGTGCATATTGCACATAGATGCAGTAGATATACTGCAACATGCAGACGGATGATTTTCTGATTTGTGTTTGGTTTAAATGAATGTCTGATTTACATCAGGTTGTGTTCAACCTGAGCAAAATAAACTGTGACTTAATGATCCCATTGTGCCATAATGAATATGTATGTTATTTATTTGATGTGTAGGACAACTGCTTTTAAAAAGTCACATCAATGAGAAACATATAAATAAATAATGATGAAATAATGAAATAAAGCAATGATGACAACAGGTTTTGTTTGTTGGCGTCTACATTTCTGGCACACATCACATCATTACCTAACCTGTCCTTTACCTTATTTTAATCGGTTTTGTTATTCACCTCTCATCTGCTGCTGTCAATCCCACAATCCCCTGAACAAACCATAGGATTTCATAGGAAATGAATTAAAAACACATGCTCATGTGTATACTGTCTTACACCAATAACGCTTTAAGTATATTTAATAAGTTTCATAAGTGTTTTTTTTTATTTCTGAATCTGAGATCTCTTCTTAAATATCTTTTTTCTTACGGCCACATTCAGATCAAACTTCACGTTCCTCTTCTGCGTTTAAGTGTAAACCGATGGAGAAGTCAAATAAACACGCGGATTCTTACACCGTTGAGTCAGACTTCCATCTTTCTTAATGAAAAAAAAATATATCGGATGCTAGAAACCACATAACACAAACAACAGAGCCAAATAAGACCGGAAACTAAATCTTTCTCTCCAACAGACATCGTACGATTACACTGATTGCACTCCGTAAACACAAAGCAGCGAGACATGGAGATGCAAATGAAAACCATCTGACGGCAGTCGGCGTGAAGGGTTCAGGGCCGGCTCAGGGTGGCCGCTCTCGCTCGCCTCGTCTTTACCGAGCCGTCAGTGAACCTGACGGGTGGAGTGTGCTGAATTCAGGACGGGCAGAGCGCAGGACGCCCTCAGGGCCCGAGGACCTCTCTGAAGAAAGATCTGCCCTAATCAGGCCAATCAGAGTTGACCTCGTTTGAGAAGCGGTCCTGCCTTCTGCCATCCCAATTAATGGCAATCACAGCCTGGACCAATCAAACGCATCCATCTACCTGGACGCAGCCTCCGGCACACGTGTGTGTGTGTTTAAAAGATGGAGAGAGACAGATCACGGGTGAGACAACACAAGAAATGTGAGTGAACAAGAGAGAGAGTCACTCTCAAACACACAATGACATCAATGTTATTGCTCGACCGAGTCTCAGATGTTTCTCCAGAAATTGCTCAGAAGACAAATGTTTGAGTTGATATTGAGATCTTCAATAATATTGACTTTTGATTGCAGACGAGACAAATCTGAGCTCAGTTTGACATGTTGTTGACGTCTCTTCTCAATCTCTGATGACACACTATGTTGTCGTCTGTTTCTATGGTGATTTGTGTATCCAGTAACCTCACATTCATAAGCACACACGAATCAGTTGGTTCACAGTTGTTCCCTGGGAAGCAAAATACACGAAATTACCGCTAATTATGTTTTGGGATTGTTGAATCCTGATGTGAATTTGGCGAAGGTCAACATAGAGCTGAAGAAAGAAAAAGAGATTTTCTCGGAAGAACAATCCACGAGGCAAACAACAGCATCTGTCATTTTATCAACGTGAAGCCCTCGCGGGCATCACGTCACATGACATATCCGTCTGACAGCCAACACACGGATACCTCCACACAGCAGAGAGAGAGAGAGATAGAGAGACACGGGGAGAGACAGAGAGAGGGAGGGAATGTTTATACTTGTTTGTTTTATTTTAATTTTAACTATATAAATTTTCCTGTGCTTTGACAATGGTAAAAAATTTGTTCAAGCCAATAAAGCTTCTTTGAATGTTGAATGTGAGAGAGAGAGTGAGAGAGAGAGAGAGAAATGAATATAGAAAGAAAGAAGGAGCGGGAGGGAGAGAGACTGGGAGAGTGAGAGATAGTGTGAGAGAGAGAGAGAGAGAGAGAGAGAGAGAGAGAGAGAGAGAGAGAGAGAAAAAGTGAGTGAGAGAGAGACACGGGGGGAGAGAGAGAGAGAAAGAGAGAGAGAGAGAGAGAGAGTGTGAGTCCTATGAGAATGTCCAAAGATCCCAAAAGAGAGAGTAACAAGACGTGCCTGTGAGCCTTCTCACCAACACACTCACACACACACACACACTCACTCCCACACGCACACACACACACACACACGCACACACACACACTCACTCACTCACTCACACACGCACACACACACACTCACTCCCACATGCACACACACACACACACACACTCACTCCCACACACGCACACACACACACACACACACACTCACTCACACACGCACACACAAACACACTCACTCCCACACACACACACACACACACACACGCACACACACACACACACACACACTCACACACGCACACACACACACACACTCACACTCACACTCACACACGTCTTCACATCATAAAAGCAGAAGCACATGAGAGGTGCCAGTGAGCAGAGAGGACTCATTATGACACGTCATTAATACCTGTTTGTCTTAACAGTACTAAAATATTTCTATTCCAATTTTTTTTTACAAATATGATATGTTGACATTAATTGGACAATCAAACTGCAGTCTTAACAATGTTTGTGTTTTATTTCAAAATGAATAAATGAAAAGTGTAAAGGATTTCAATCTATTTATGATCCTGTGTGTTTAGATCCCGTGTGCTTTTTATAAACTTTTGACTGGTTGATTCCTCCCAGACGCCACCGGACGTACAAATCATTAACATACTAACAAAAATCACATGTTTAATGGTCACATGTTACAGCTTCAATCTCTGTGTGTGTAACACGTTCATGTTGTGCCAAACGCTGGCAGGAACGCAGCCACATTAGCTCCCACTTTGCTCAATGTACTTTGGGTTAATAATGTATGTTTTTCCTAATTGTTTGCTGGTTGGCAGAGAGCTGCAGATCAGCGTCGGGTTCATCTTCAGCGGTTTCTGCTGATCTGTGTCTTTCAGAGTTTTCAGTGAGCGGCGTGAACCGCAAGCTCTTGATGTTGGAGCCAATATTTGACTTGGCTCTAGTTTCACCTCAGGGCTGCAGGTTAATGGTCCACTTTGCCAGACACGCACACACACACACACACACATGCACGCACAAAAGCAAAACTGCTATCTCAGCAAACACTGTGATGAAGTGATGGATGCAGGTGAAGGCGCATCACGGTCCTGAAATCCGTATGATTCTAAGCTGAAACAAAGACTTTTACAATGATGCTACTAATAATAATTTAATAATAATGTTTATCTACATTCAAATCAATCATTAGCCAAAAAGTAAGGCAAATATTTTTCTTAAGATATACACCAATTTATTTGCAAATATATATATATTTACATTAAAGCTCTGTTGCTATCTCTATTAAAAGTCCCAGTGAAAATAAAAATGATAATTTTTCATTGAATATTGTAGCGTTTATTGTAAATAGTTTATCAATGTTGGTGATTTTCTTTTTCAAATTCATGAATCCACATAATCTTCAGTTAAAATCTGTAAATGCACTTTCGTCCTAAAATGACCGTCCATCTCACATGACGTAAACTAGACGTCTTGGGCGGAGCCTCCATTAACTCCTCCTCTTCGACTTTCAGTCTGCTGCCAGTTCCATTTCCAAATCTATGCAATAGCTGTTTTTACAGATCCAATCAATACGTAGTGAAAAAATTCAAGCCACGCCCCACTCATTTTCTCCTTTCGAAATTCCTTTTCACTCGTAAATGTGTCAGGATAAGTAAGTTAAAAAACGATCGCAACTTACAGTTCACAGGGACTTTAAAAGAAAACTGCAGAAATTACAGAAATGTGACAAATAAGAATCTGAAGTAGAACATCTTCTAGAGATATTACAGTAAAACTGTACATTTGGTTTTGACTTTATTTCTCAGGAAAATAATGTCATAACGCCAAAGTTAATGGAAGCCCGCAGACCGCAAGAGAAGTTTTTCCATGAGGACTTCACCTCTCACTCATTCTCATCAAGAGCGAGCTAGAGATACTGCGTGAGCGAGAGAGAGAGAGAGAAGAGAGCCCGGCCCTCCCATCATGTCAGACTGTCTGAGCCAAGACTCAAAACTTTCCCACATGTCTACCTTCATGTTGTATTATCATGAACACAGACTCTCACCCACCTCTCCTCTCCCCACGCTCAGAGCGCCCACACCAGCCTCGCCTTGGGCTCTCTCTCTCTCTCTCTCTCTCTCTCTCTCCGCTCCACCTCCACGCCGGCATCGGCCATTAATTAGGAGCAGAAATTCCCTCTCACTTTTCCTCTCCTCCTTCGCCAGGAGAAAAGGCCGTTGAGGACATTTTGAAAGAGTTAGCAGATGTCGAGCGATTGGCCTGGGGTGTTTTCGACATCGCCCGAGCGATGTATTTGATGTGGAGTTTATTCAGCTCCAATAAACGTATAAAGAATTACAATAATAATTCACAGATGTATATTGCGAGGATTATACGCGGCGCTCTCGCTTTGAACCGTGCCGCGGCAGCCAAGATTAACAAAGCCAGCAGGAGAAAATGAGAAGCTCTTTGTTTTTGAGCTAATGAAAGGGTCACAATGACCGGACACGTCTCAATTGTGTGCCGTTTACTCGCCCTTATAATATTCTGAGTTACACACAGTCACGGATATCATTTTTGGTGTTTGGGTCTTTAGTGAGGCTTATGAAAGAGTAAATTGAATATAAACTATAAGAATACTAATTGGGATCCTTCACTCGTCTGCAAAAGTTCTGTGGTGGTTCGATGATACGGTATCAAATCTGTGTCCCAAATGTCAAATATGTTTATATACAAAGAAAATAATAAACAAGTTATATTTTAAGAAACAATGTAAACAAATAGTTTTCTTCCACCAATTAAATTTGTTTCAAAGAAGTCAAAGATTAATGGTTTGTGCGTCGCTTAGCAACGAAACATCAAAGACAAGCGCAGTGATGCAAACATTGTTGCTTTAAAACATCAGTACACACGAAAGCTCTGCTAGACCAATCACAATCAAGGAGAAGATCATTTCCATTAGGTCAAAATTTAAAGAAAAATCGAACTATTCTCTGCAAGAATTACATTCAAAGTCCCTCTGAGTTCAAAATTAAAGTGTTAAAGGGTTTTGTAATAAGTATGTTAGTCTTAAGTGGGTCTATGAAGTAGTTGCCTATTAAGTGGGTCTATGAAGTAGTTGCCTATTAAGTGGGTCTATGAAGTAGTTGTCAAAAACACAAAATTAACATTTAGAAAATATAAGCATTAAAAAAACATTTGGATTATATATAAATATATATGACTCTGGATAACAAAACCAGTCTTAAGGAGCACAGGAACATTTTTAGTTAAAGACTAAAATACATTGTATGGGTCAAAATTATAAAAACATTATGCCAACAATCATTAGGATATTAAGTAAAGATCATGTTCCAAGAAGATATTTTGTAAATTTCCTACCTTAAATATATAAAAACTTTATTTTTGTGAGTGGATGTCTGGCCACAGTGCCCCTTATTAACAACTTCAAAGGCAATTTTCTCAATATTTTAAGACTGGTTTTGTTTTCCAGGGTCACACATATATATAAACGTGTCAATCCAAACACATTTGTAGGATTTTAGTGACCCTATATATTCATGTTATAAAATAAAAACACTAGTAAAACGCAAGTAAGTATATACAAACATGTGCAAAATGTAATTCGTTGCATCCATTCGTTCTTGAATATATCACAACAAATGTTTAAAGTGCATTTCTCACAAAAGTACCTAGAATCTAGAACGACAATTACCCACAATGCACTGCAACACAAGTATCCAATAAAGAAACATTTGGAGAAGCGGGTTCTCAACATTTTTGACTCCAAGCCCCCCGTATTGTTATCAAAAATATTCAAAGGCCCCCTTCCACTAACAAAATTTAAATTTTAACCAATAAAATATTTTGGAGCTTGTCATTAACTAGAACATGTCTATTCATTATAAAAGTGGACAATAAATATATTTTTTAAATGTATTTCAATGCTCATTTTGAGGGCTCATCTTAAGGCCCCCTTAGAGGTCAGCTGGGCCCCCTGTTGAGAAACCAGTTTCTGTTAAATGTGTGGTAAAATAAAGCAGGATTTAATGCATAAAATGAATTAAGATCTGATTTCAGAAGTGCACAAGTACACGGGTAATATCAAGTGGATCTATATCTCATGACATTTATGTGGCAGAGTGATTTATGAACGCTATGACTGGGACTGCTGAACGTTCATTTAATCATAAATATAACGGCTATAAAATCATAAAAAGACTTCAGTCTCAGTCTAAGATTATATGTAGTGTAAACAGAGGAACAAAGAACGGTGGAAGTAGAAGCACGCAGGCCTGATGTTGATGAAAAACGGCAGAATTATGTTCAAAACAAACAACTGTAATTCGCTCCCCAACTAAAGAGCAACAAATCTCAGAAATGGCGGGTCGGTAAGCATCTTAATGCCCGACATAAAACACGGGGAAAAAAACACGGCCAGCCAGCTCCATGGCGATGCACGGCAACTGCAGAATTTCAGTCAAGGAGAAAGAAGGCAAAAAAAAAACCACCTTATTACTTTCGAACTCCTGCAAGCCATTTTGGTCTCCAAAGGTTTCGGAGCGCCTGAGGCGCAGTGTCTGCAGTGTTTCGGGAAATGACTTGCCTTCGCACGAACACGGCTATGTTCTGCCGCAGCCTCGCTCTCAGCATCCCCTCTCTCACGGCTCCTTTAACTCTTTCCTGCCTCGCCCGGCACTGACTCACTCTCTCTCTCTTTATCCCAGCCGTCCTGTCGCATTGTTCCGCTTAACACCCACACCGAGAGCGTCTCATGAGCCGGCCCTCTTCATCTTGTTTGGTTACTTAAGCGTTGTGAAAACAAATACGGTGACGCGAGGTCATGCGAGACGGACATCAGAGAGAGAGAGAGAGAGAGAGAGAGAGACGGTGGGTTGCGTAAAGAAGACCCCGTTCGAGGATTAAATCGGCAAACACGTAATTAAAACATCTCGCTCCGGGTCAGGAATTTTCTAATTAGTAGTGTACTGACAAAGCTGCGATTGCAATTTGCCGTGAGTTTGAGCGTCCACGAGTTACAGCGTAAGATGAAAGCGTGGCCTTGAGGCGTTAGGCTTCTCGCTCGCTCTCTCCCTCTCTCCGACGGGGTCAGCCAGCTAAACGCCCGGAAACTTCCTCCGCAAACAAAAGCACACCAAACTTCAGACCCCGAGAGAAACAAGTTTGTTAACGTTAGACGCTAAACAAGAGGCCTCATTAGAAGTGGTTATTATCTTGTTTTTTCTTTGGTTTGTAGGAGCAGGACGCTACTATAATTGACACACAGACGGCAACGCCATGCACGCAGTGTATTTATGCACATAAACAAAGCAGTTGTCTAGAAACCAAGTGTGTTGAGCAGAACCTCTCCAGACGAGTGGACAGCGGTGCGTGAATATAAACAGGGGAATACGAGCCCAACACATGCTAGCGGATGATGCTGTTTTCCATCCGCGCTGACCCGGATCTCCTCTGACTCAACGGCGAAAAACTCACACGGCTTTAGCAAAGCGAACCATTTATCCCGCCGAGCATCTTTCGCAGAACTTTTTAAAGTGCGGCATTAAAAATGCAAGAGGTTTCATGTCTAAAACGAAGTGAGAATGAGAGCGGCTGTAATGAGCATCACGTCTCAAAGATCTTCTTTGCAGGATCCGCCTAATGAGGCCTTGTTGATTTTTCACTCCTCGCGTTCTAAACGCTGTGGCGGGGCGTCATTTACAGCATTGTCTTCAGCTTTAATCCTCGCGCGGAGATGAAGATAACGAGCGAAGCCTTTGTGGAGAATTAAACCAGCCATCGGTCCCTGAACACCGACGCTTGTGTGAAACTGAAAAAACGTGTTAACCTAAAAACCTCCGATGAGACACAGAGGGGTGACCTGACAGAAAAGGAAAACGCTCTTTAATAGGGACTCGGCACCACGAAAGAGAGCGAGGAGATATTTTTGATAGTGAATGGGATCAAAACACCGATGAGATGACATCAAGAGACATATCAAGCCGGAGCTGTCAAACACGTCTCCGAACGCTTGACGAAGACAAAAACATCTCACTCCTGATGAATAACGTATAGAGGCGCGCTGCGGAGCCCAGAATCTGCTCATGAACATTTTAATAAAGCTTGAGAACGCACTTACAGAGAGCCCAACGTTTGTCCTACATGAAGACATGTTCCTTTGAACTTCTTAGTTTTCTACTGGGACGGAAGTCTGTGTCGCTAAACTTTTATTCATGCAGTCGTGTTTAATTATATAGCCGATATATAAAACATATAAGACATTTATAGAGTAATGAGTGCATGTGGGATGGTTCAACCCAAATTTGTGTCATCATTTATTTGACTTCATGTGGATGTAAACCTGTGTGTGAGTCTTTTTTTCAGTGAATATATTTTGAGAAATGTCTCGGTTGTTCATACAATGGAAGTCAATGGGGTTCGGTGTTGTTTGGTTATCGACATTCTTCAAAATATCTTCTGAAGAAGAAAGAAACTGATTTGAAATGACACGAGGAGGAATAAATGATGACAGAATTTTCATTTTTGGTTAAACTATCACTTTAATAGTTAAAAGCACTTTTATGCTTTCCTGTAGGTCAGTGGTAAGATCATGGAGCTAGCAACGCCAAGGTCATGTGTTCGATTCTAGTGTTTGCAGATACTCAGAAACAAATGTGTAGTCACTTTGAATAAAAGCGTCTGCCAAATGCATAAATGACTGACATATATCAAGTTTTTTTTCTACACAGAGTCAAATTTAGGTTAGTGTTTATGAGTAAGAACACATCAAGATATCTGTGTTGAATCCAAAATCCACCGCTAAGCTGAAACTTGCCTGTTACGTCACGGAAGGCCAGAGGGGCACCCCTCCACCCGCACACCGCTTTCGGCATCAAACCCATCGTATTCAAGTGTAGGTGTGTACAAACCTTATCTACATATTGACTCGGTTTAAATCTACACCCCTGTGTGCCAGGATAATTACACAAAAGTTTGCAGGAGGAAGTGTGGAAGTCTTCCTGCACCTGAGGCGGACGGTTAGGGCAGCCATGGGCATTATGGGAAAACACCTACAGCGCCGCCTGGTATCCAAACAGCTCTCACACAAACACACACACGCATCGGGTAAAAAATGTGATTATACACTCAAGAAGGTTTGTGAATACAAACTCTCACGAAGTAAAGAGAGAATCTGAATAAACTCCGACGCCCCTGTTCTTGGCGAGTAAAAGCAATGAATCAGAGCGGATACACGGCATAATGTGTGCCAGCAGAGCTTCTCGTGCCCAGACCACCCATACGAGAGGGAAAAAGATGTCAATCATGTCATACACATCAATGCTGTGTAATTGTGAGCGTATGCGTTTGATGATGTGTGGAGTATGTGCTAAAGCTTTACTAGAAAATAAGTCGACTTTGAGTCTCACGACCAGCCTGACATGAGTTTGGAGCGGAGTATCTGTTTGACCAAGCAATGGCAGACGCAGGAAAGCTGGCTATAAAACAGTCAGAAAATTAAGACTTAAATGATGTCAGTTAGTCAGACACACATGTTAAGTGTTATTGTGTTTGTTTCTGGTTGTAAAATATGCATTTTGTGATATATTTAATGTTTAAATTTAAAAACTGCATGTAAATGATGCACCAACATCCAGTCTGATCCCAATCTAAATCCATTAAACATCCCCATGCTCAAAACAATCTACCTGAAAACTACAGAACTGGAAAAACGTTTCAGGCACTTGTGAAAAAATGCTGTAAAGTAAGATTAAAAAAAGAACAGATTTGAGGTATGAATTACATTTCTAATAAAATGTAATTGGAAAAAAAACGTATCAATCTTATCAATAAACTAAATAAAAAAACATCTGGTTTGAGCAAATATTGAATATTACATATAAGTATTATTTTTATGTTTTATTTTGTCTAAAGCACACACATTGTAAACCCAGTATGATATACGTCATTTTTTCTCATAGGCAGTTGTTCTTTTTTACTTTAATTTTTTTGTAAAAGTAAAGTAAAAATAGCTTAAAACTGCTTGTAAAACGTACACAAATTAACACAGAAATATGAAGTAAATAGTTGTTTTTGACAGTGCTGGTAGGTCACTTCACTGTCTGTCATCGTCGCTTCATTTATTCTCAAACTGAAGTGATGATGGATCAGACTGGCCGTGTTTAAGCCCGTTGTGTTCATCATATAAAACTCTTTATTAGTGCCAAAAGAGTTTAGGAATCTATAGTGAATTTTTCTTACTGATACACGAAAGCAAAACAACTTTAAAACTCCTTTTGGTGAAGCATTTCGTGTGCCAATAAACCAGTACGGTACATCTAACATTAAACTGTAACATACATTGTCTAAATTCACTTCTAAAATATAAAATAATTGTACTTTGAAAAATTATTATTCTTTTTGAATTAGATTTTTATTTACAAAATCATATCCCTCATCAATGTAATATGACTTCGGCTCACGTTTAATGATGATGCGATGCTCTCTGAGATCCAGAGAGAGATCACTCAGCTCTCTTCATTACGCCTCACGATACATAATTCATAGATTGTTTAAAAATACATGTCCGGATTCATCGCACAGCAACATGAGAGAAGGAGAAACTTCTGCACAACTTACAATGAATTGAGCCGGTAGAGCAAATAGGACTTCAAATAAATCTGAAGGTGTGCTGATTAATGTTGGTCCTGTGCACGCACACAGCCATGAATCTGAGACAAAATAACCAAAGTTTTACTATAGTAAAAGTGCAGTAACCATGTTTTTTGGGGCAGATTGACCATATCACAGTTTTACAACAAATACCATGCGGTTTCCATGGTTAAGCTTTAGTAATCTTTTTATTTTTCATTTGTATTAAAACCACAGTTAATTTTTGTAAAGGTAATCTGACATGTATTATTCATAAACAGATTTAAAAAAGCCAGAACATGCATGCCTGAGTTTAATTGTCATAGTTCTAAATACATTTATTTACAAAAATCTACGAAACGAGTTAATTTCATAAACATCTGATTAGTCAACGTGACGTATTGTTAAGCCTCAAAAGAATGGCAAGGGGGGAAAAGAAAAGGTGGTCAAATGTGTGAGTCCCGAAGTAAAAAATCCCTTCACAGACCGAACGGTACAACTCGTGCATTATGCATTCACAGATCGATTCTAAATCTTAATTACCCGCGCCGACTCTAATGAACTGTGCACCCTGTCAAACAGCCGACTGCATACATTTATTAACATCACGCTTACATTTCATTATTTGGCCAATTAGCTACGAACCGCTCGAGTCTCAGAGGACACAGAAAGTGACAGGACTGGGTTAATCCACCCAAACCGCCGCTAAACAACCATCATAGAACACTTATACTGACGGAAATGATAGAAGACAATTGAACTGTTCAGGAGAAATAAAGAGAGAATCAAAGGAGAAACACATATATGAAGCTGTGCATGAATGTTGATTAATCGGGATTTGAGTAAATGAGATGAGAAATGTTTAAATTGATATTGAGATCCTCAATAATAATGACATTTGATTGCAGACGAGACAAATCTGAGCTCAGTTTGACACATTGTCGTTAGAGTTTCATAAAAGATGTCAACAGAAATGTTTGTCAGATTACGCACTCTTTTTCTAAGGAGAAATATCTGAGACACACATTTGACAAAAGTTTCCATTCGCTTTTTTAAGAGAAATTATTGAGATATTAAAGACATTTCTCTTTATTCTCTGTGTGAATGAGTGGTGTGGTTTTGTGTACTGTAGTGGACTCTTTAGGTGGACGTGAAGACACAAAGTGAATCAGCGCTGATCTAACAGAGTTTACCTCAGAAACATTTTTTCCGTTTCGTTTGAGAGAAGCTGCTGTCAAACGTTGCGGACAGCCGTCAAAGTTAAAGTCCGTCGTCAAAATAAAAGCCCAGTTAACCACCTGACAAAACCGCTTCTAAAAATGTACAAAACTAGTAATTAAATGTAAGTAGACTTAAAACAGCAAAAGAAAAAAACATAAGATGTAAGATACTGGCACATATTAACATATGTTTTACACCACAAAAAAAAGAAAACCGAATCCAGAAAAATAAAAATGGAATTTGGGAAAAAATAAAACTGATTTCATAGGTCCCTAGTTTATTTATTAACTGCATGGAGGCAATGAGTTGGATGTCTGAATATCCAATGTTTTTCTCTGAGAAAAATAATTACTGTAAAAAGCAACAGCACAGAGTTTATTAAAATGTATTAAAGAAATGTTTAATTTTGAGTCAAATTTGAGTTAATGTTTTTAATAAAATAAACATTGGATTGTAAAAATCACCTTTGAAGATTGTAATGTTGTCTTATTGTATTTTTATATTAACTTACATTTAGGCACATTTACACTTGTGCCTCTCTTAAAATGTTAAATGGATCCAATTCGTGTTCAGTCAAATTAATTGAATACAGAAAATCTTGCTAATATTGTGTAGTCCTGGGTGCAATTAACTAATATCGGTATCGGCCGATAGTCGTTTGTTAAAATCGGTATCGACCCAAAAAATCCTATCGGTGCATCCCTGCAGTAACCAAACAGATCTACTGTATTCCCCATTGACTTCCATAGTATTTATTTTGCCTACTATGGCAGTAAATGTGGGATGAGTTCTGTTTGCTTTCTGACATTCTTCAAAATATCCTCCTTTGTGTTCAGCACAACAAAGAAATTCAAACAGGTTTGAAACAACCCGAGGAAGATAAAACGGTGACGGAATTTACATTTTTTGATGAACTGTCCCTTTATGATGAGTTCACTCCGCTCCCTATTCAATTGTTCTGCGTCTGTGACCACATGAAAACAAACCTGTGACCCATTTCTGCATTTAAAAGACACATTATCACATGCAAAAGAATGATGGCGTTGAACGAGTCCATCAGCACAGCTCTATAGCAAACAAAGCTTCAGCGTGCCCATCATTTATGCAGCACTAGTGGGATTCTTTCCATTAGAAAACATCGCTAACTTTTTAAAATTGATCAAATGGAGGAAGCAATGAACAGCGGGTGAGCAAAAGAGAGAGAGAGAGAGAGAGAGAGAGAAAGAGAGAGAGAGAAAGAGAGAGAGAGAGAAGGAAGGAATTAAGCGGAGCCAAAAAGTGTGACTCGGATTTAATATTTTATAATTGCCAAGGGACATTCCAAGATCAATGAATTTTTTGCCCGAGACGCACATCAGAAAGAGATGTACTTCAGTCTTTTTCGAGAACATTGGTCTATTTAATTCAGGCGCTTGATGCATGTGAAATATTCCTGCTTGGCCTCCGTCGACCCCCTCGGGCAGAGCTGCGGGCACGCATTACCGCTTTTAATGGGCCGCCCTCAGAAGAGGCAAAACAAGCCAATAACCCGTCCGCGCTAATGGATTGGCTTGTTTATTCACTCCAGCTCTCTTCACGGCTAATTTTAGCCGTGCCGTGTTTTTTTCCACCCTAAAAGTTTGAAAAACACGCTGCATCAAAACACAATCTACACGCCATATGCTCTTGCAGAAACGCTGGGGGAGATTACTGGAGATTTGTTTTCGCAGCGCTGCTTTTGGGGGGAAATTCAGCCAGCCGGACACGTCGAGTGTGTTTTATTAAAAACACGACGGAGGATTTGTGGCGATATCACGGGCACGGGTCAGCGGCACTGGGTTAAACAGGAAAAGAGGCGTATGAACAGACAGATTTATGTCTACTGGAAGTGTAGAGATCCGGCTGGTGCGTGGCACACATCAGACGCCACAAAATCAACCCTCATTAATGAACTTAATGACTGTGACCTCATTACACTGAGTCGGGATTTCACACGGATGCTTGGATCGCCCGCCCGGATCAGGACACTTCCTGAACTACACACACGCGACTGACACATCTAGAAAACTGAAAATAATTCATTAAATATTATTTTATAGTCGGGAATCAAAAACCAGTTCCAACTTGGAATGGGAATCGAAAGGCTAGGAATCGGATCGGAAACAAACGGAATAAGATCGGCTACTTCAATTCTTCTCATCACATTAACATTACATTACAAACTGTTTCAATTCCTGTGTGCATATTTTCAGAAAAGTAAACGCGTTGTGTGATCTGCTGATATCTCAATAAAAACCCTTATGAAAATAAATTAACAATATTTTTACGATAGTTAGCATAGTTTAACTATAGAATTTGCATTAAAAAGCTCAGGAACCAAAAATTAACCAGAGTTTCACGATAGTTACGACAGTTTAATCATGATGTAGTTCAACTAGGGTAATAAAAAATGTAATAATTCAGAAAAAACATGGTTGTTTGTGTATAAATACACAAAATGGTGCTTATAAATATCGATATTTCTTACAAACATGTAAATAAGCTCTAATAATATTTCTGAATTATTGCTAAATGTCCATACAGGTCCATGACTAAATGTTTTACTTCAACTGTGAAATGGAAATCGATAATAATCGGAATTGATTAGCATAATGGGAATTGGGATCGGAATCGATAAGATTCAAATGATTCCGAACCCTAATCTTTAATCCTGACAGACAGTCAGGTTCAGAGATCACTGACAGACATACTGACAACATCATTTCAGTTCTGTACAATATTGTTTTTTTAAATACTTTATATACAAAATATTTCAATTATTTCTTCCAAACATAAGATTTAAGAGAGCAAATGGAAACTTTTGCTGAAGTCTCTGATGTTTCTCCTGAGAAAAAGAAATGTCACAAATGTGTCTGTCATTAGAGTTTGAGAAGAGATGTCTCAGATTTGTCTCGTGGATATTATTGAAGATCTCAATATGACCTCAAACATTTCTCATCACATTTACTCAAATCCAGATTTTTTGAGCTCTATTCATTTACACAATAACACTCTCATTTGATTCTATTTTTTTTCTCTTGAATAACTTTATGAGAAACATTTGAGACTAAGATGATCCCTAATTAAAACAAACATCCATCAAATGAGCTATAAAAGAGCAACTTCTGAGCAATAATCCTCCGTTTCAACAAGATTACAGCTGGACGAGGACTCATTTAATGCTCTGTTACGTCTCTTTTTGAGATTTCGGTCTCACAGAATTGCAAACAGAATGACTGAATGTCTTTTTCAATCTCTCTGGTGGTTGAAGGTGGAAGACACGCTAAAACTTCGATTAGACTCTTCCTGAAGCTCCTCCATCTGCAAACAATACAGTTTCTCCTCTTTTAATCAAACCTTCCCACACGCACCCACCGAAGGGCTTTCAAATTAAAAGTCACTTTCAGAAATCTTACCTCCGCTACAGAAGTCCGGCAAAAAATAAATATACGATTTACTTGAGGAAGGTGTGGAGATGAAACTCTAATTCACAAACGTCTCTGAGTTCGTAACGTCCCCAGCAGTCTTTTAAATACAGATTGACTTTAATATATATATATATATATATATTATAACTTAATTATAACTTATAACATTTCAAAATAGTGTTCAGCGTTCACATAATACATATGTTTTCTCTGGCGGTTGAGAATATCTGAATCAAATCTGTACCTAAACAAGAGTTTGGTAATGTTGATGTTGGCACTTTTCTTTTGCAGACTCTACACATCTATACGCTTTCTTTCCATACTCCCATTTCCTCCCGCGCTGGCAGCTTTAATGAAAGATCATTCCAGCATTTCCACTTGTTCGTGCCCTCCGGCATCAACCTTTTCCACCAGCATAACCAAGCCGACACAAATAATAAAATCAGAAAGAAACAACGCTCTTTAATAGATAACAAAACAAAAGTGTTTTGCAGTAATGTCACAAAGCAGTGCTGCGCAACAAGACCACCATCACAAGAATCATTTCACAAATATACAATCAGATGGCTGATGGAAACAACACTGAGTATGCAAAATTATTTCAGGTGAAAATATGTAAATATGTGACGCTGAAAAACATATTTTTCAAAATTGAGATTTATACAGAATAGATAAATAAATAACCTTTCTATTGATGTGCGATTTGTTAGGATCGGACAATATTTGGTTGAGAGTGCAGAAAATCGAAATACTAAGAAAGTTGCATTTGAAGTTGTCCAGATGAGGTCCAGATGATATATTAACGGTAGGACATTTATAAAACATCTTCAATGATTTTGGGCATTAAAGGAAAATTCCCACTCTTCTTATCACTTCTATCTTTTTTCGTGCAGGGTCACACATATAAAATGAATGTAATTTTCTGCATTGTGAGATGACTTTCATGTCAATCGAACCCCAATATTTCTGAACATTTGAGTTTTTCTTGTTTGTGAGATATTTCTTGGATTCCTATTGCTTTAATTGCATTTTTTCCTTAAAATCGGCACACATTTAAATGAGTACAAAAATCATATTTTTGTATCACAGTAAGAAAAATGAAGAGGGTAATAATGTCAAATAGTGTATAGTAGTGGCCAAAAGTGATGTTCAGAGTGCCGATTTCCAAAATTCATATTTTTGTAACACTACAGGTTCGATTAAACCATTAAAATAAGAGAATAAGGTAAAAGGGAACATGCATACAAAAATTATTGTTTAATAATAATTAGGGCTGTCAAACAATAAATCACGATTTATCACATCCAGAATAAAAGTTTGGGTTAACATACTGTATGTCTGTGTACTGTGCATATTAATTTTGTATTTATAAAAACATTTGTATTGTATTGTAAGTTAAGAAAAAACAAAAAAGTTATATTTTTACATATTATTTAAATTATTGGCAAATATAAATAAATGTTAACATTTTCTATAATATACTGTACATGTTTGTGTACATGTATGTGTTTATTTATACAAAATTATTGTGCACAGTACACAGATATACATTATGTAAACACAAGACTTTTATTCTAGATGCGATTAATCGCGATTAATCGTTTGAGAGCCCTAATAACAATGTGTCTGAATGTGTCAAACATCACTTTTGGCCAAAACGTTTCCCTTAAAATAATGTTAACAAATGTAACCAAACCATAATTTAATGTAAAGAAAAGTGAAAGAAAAATCATTTTATTTTGAGGTAAAACTGTACATGCATATGTTGTGTTAAGTGTTGAGCGAAAAGATGAGCTGATGTATTCTCACATGAGCGTGGGATGAGAATCTTTCCCAGCATCCCTGACCAGCGGATTCTAGATTTGGCTCTAGTTGCTGTTCAGTCTCTACGGCAAAACTGCAGTGAAATTCATTCTTCACAAACTTAATTATATCTACATTAACAAGGGAGGTAATTAATTTCTTTAACATGGTGTCTTTATATGCCTTTAAGCACAACTTTGTTGTAAAACTGTATATTTAACTGTGATATTGAGGCTTTTTCTGGGCAGATATATGCAGGTGAACGCCAGACTTTCTGGAAATATTCATCAGCCCAAACATATAACAAAAACTACTGGTTATTCAAAAATATGTACATGCTAAATCATGATGTTGTGAACCTGTCAAGTCGTGCTCTACTAAAACTCAACTACATGCGATGCAGATTTAACATGATCTCTAGAGGTTTTTGCATGTTGTTTTTTAAGGTATAAGAGAAGGCGATATACTATAAAAGTTCAGTGTTGTTGACCGATCCAAACTGGCCATCCTCCAGGCGCGAGACACAGAGCCTTTGTTGCTCTACAGGACCACAGGGAAAACCGCAGTAAACTACATGCCGTTTTCCAACGTGATGTATTGCACCTTCCGTACCTCTCTTTCCTCTCAAATCCCTCATGGGCTGCACACAAAACCACTAAGAGGATTTCATACGGACGTGGCCTTCACTCGGAGTGTAAAACCTTTCAAACAACGACAAAGAAATGTGTTCTTGTGCTGCTTAAATAAACACTGTCTTCTACTTCATAGTGTCAACATCTCTGAAAATATGAACCGAAATTCACATTGTCTGTTGTTTGACAAACGGTTGTCCACGTGATGTTTTTCATTTTATGATTATAGTTTCTGTCCAGCCGACAACTGGACAACGCCGTTAGATTTGAGGATTCAATCGAAGGGTGTGGGACCGCTGGCAGGACCAAACTCATGCCATTAAAATAAATAACTATATAAAGAAGTGAAATGAGCAGGACAGATTAGGGCAGAGCGAGCGCTTTCTGATCACATTTATCAAACGTTCACGCATCGCTCTCATGTGTGAAATATTAATTGGCTAAAGCTTTACAAACATCTGCAGACAGACGCAAACATACATGTCAAACGCTCATCATGAGGTGAGATCACACATCTTTCATTATGAATTCATCTGTTATTCTGTACAGGACGTTTTTATTTACAGAGAAGGAAATGAAGCGTTTGTTTATGTAATGTGTTGTTAACTTCAGTTTGAGCAGAATGAGGAGTCATAACGTGATCTTTTGTACAGTCCTGTGACAGATTTCAGATTCATTTATTCATCACATGCTCCACCTGATGTTTACTGTTCCTCATTCAGACAAACGTTACGCAATCATCAGAGATCTCAGTGAACAGAGACGTTTAATGAACTCGTGAAGTGATCAAAATAAAATGTGCACTTCTGTTCAAAAGTTTAGGACATTTGACTGAAATGTTTCGGATGATTTTCTTTTTACTTTTGATCGGAGGATGTTTGCTTAAAGGGAAAGTTCATCCAAAAATGAAAATTCTGTCATCATTTACTCACGCTCATGTGATTTCATACCAGTATAAATTACTTTGTTTCCGATGAACACAGAGAAAGATATTTGGAAGAATGTTAGTCATTTTCAGTTCCTGGACATCACAAGAATTAACTGATTGTCAAAGGTGCTCGAGAACTCTTAGTTTTCCTAAATTCTTCAAAATATGTTCCTAATATTCTTCAACTATGGCTTTACAGGAGTGGTTCACTTTTTATAGTAGGAATAAAATTGACTATGGAAAGCCAATGGGGACAAATTTTGAAGTGATCTACTCCTTCAAGTGATTGAAATGATTTTTGTAGACAAATATATTTAGCATTTGGCAACAAATTTATTTACTTTATTTACAAAAAATTTACAAAAATTTCTCAAATGAATAGTGGAGAATTTATTTGACTTTTCAATTTAAAACATAATTTTAAAGGTTACATTTGTGTTAATCCATACTTTTGAAGAGTTTAATATTATTCTATAATGTGGAAAAAATATTAATAAAGATTAAAAAAAGTGAATTTTAACCTTATGTACGGTAGTGTTCTTTATTCTTACAAACGCCATTTTAGGCAATTATATGAAATAAAACGCAGGTTAACATTTAATGAAATGCTTAGAGCAGATAAACGCTTACTTTCGTCAGTAAGAGTTATAACTCTACATTCTACTGTAAAAAAAAGAATATATATACTGTATATAACAAATTCTGAAATGAATTAAAGTCCAGGTAAAGTGCCATAAAAATATGTGTTCTGAGTTTGTCAGACAACAGAAAAGTGTGTTATTAACCACCCAGCCAAATTTGAAGGAAGAAAAAAATCCAAGTAAATAAAAACGTGATCAAAATCTTGTAAAAATAAGCAGGTCTCTCTGCTCACAAACGCTGGGGGCGTGACCGCTGTTGGCACTGAAGCCACTCCCACTTGCATCGCTCGACCAGAGTCCCCAGTAGGCTATGTGCGATGATTTGAATTCAAACATGCGCGAGTCAATAGGCGATTTTCCTCAATAGATAATCACTGAAGCATCTCACTTCGATGCGCAGTGATGCTCCTCCTGTTCACGTTATTCTCCTCCGTCTATTTGCGTCTGCTTCACAGTTTGCTTGATATTTGATGTAAGATTTGTTTAGTTGAACTGAGTTAGAGCATGAGAGAGTCTGAAAGCGTTTGCGTGAGAGGAGCGATGGATGCTCGGACGCACCATCGAGTCATTGATCCCCCGTTTAAGCCCCACCCAAAAGACCCTCAACAGAGAACGGGTGAAAAACTGTTTAACTGTTTAATTTCGTACTACATAGTTCTGAGTGTTTGTCATGTGTTTCAGCAAAACATTTCTTACATCTATAATGTGTTTAGAAACAATTCTCAGAATTCTCTTCACCCGGACTTTAAATGAACCCTCCAAAAACAGAAAAAACTGTAATGAGAACTATTATCTTTAATGGTTGCAACGAAAGAGGGGGTGTGAAAGTCCCCAGCCGTTCCTTCAGCTAAAACCGTCTCACCAACCAGACGTGAAAACCGAGAGACGCAGACAGACAACACACCCGTGGCCTTCCGGTTTGTCTGGGAAACATGGGAGGAGAAGAGAAAGACCAGCGCCGGCGAAACCGACGTACAGACAAACGCAACGACGGAAGGAAACAGAAAGAGTCCAAGTTAGGATTGATTTACTTCATTAACCAAGATTACAAGTTTAACTTACAAACCAGAGGTCAAAGATTCTCATTAACAAGAAGAGCGCGGAGAACCGCGGGGCTCGGAGGCTATTCTTATTACTGACTACACATTTCAATCTGTCTTTGATGTTCATGTCTGCCTTTCTCTCCACCGTCCAATTTTTTGGCAGGGAGGTTGATTTTAATTGTAGCTATAGAACAAGAGCGCGAGTGCCTGTGAGGCTGCCTGCACATCTGTAGTGAGAGCATTTTTAGCGATACTGGGCGCAGTCCATCGCCCCGGGCGCATTTTAATGGTTCCACCCCCCCTTCATCCCCGGCTCGGATTGTTTCCACGTGATTCCTGTTAATTTAGCTGGAGGAAAGGGCATCAGTTCCCTTTCTGTCGGTCTCTCGACGTTGTGTCGAGAACGACAGATGGGGTTCGCCCTTGAGAACCAATCAACTCTGACTACTATAGAAAAGGCCAATGAAATTTGGCGAATGCAATTTGCATGCCGGGCTCCGCCCCCGGAAATCCGGTATAAAAGGAGGCCGGCGTGCAGCATTCACTTACCTTTTGTTCTTCAGAGCCATCGCTCATGAGTACAACTCAGGATTCAATCCTCTACAACTACACGCTGGTGCTACGACGTGTTACAGCGGATCGTCCCTTCCTGCAGCGACCTTCCCCTGGGCGTCTCGGCGGTTCCGGAGGTGTTAGAGATTTTTTCTAAAAGTCCTTTTCAGGACTGACTGAGCATTCTCCAGCGCGGCATGTCCCGCTGTTCTCTTGGGTGCGGCACCCTCATCGAGGAGGGGGATGGACACGATCGCTGCATTAGGTGTCTGGGCGTCCAGCACACTGAAGCAGCGTTCGTTGACACATCTGCCTGCACTGCGGGCAGATTGTCATTCAGAAGTTGCGGTCACGGGTGGCTGTCTTCCTACGGGAACCAGCCACCATTTCGTCTGCTACCCGGGCTGTGACATCTGTGGCTACGGCCCCGATGACCACCCACGTTAGCAGCGTTAGTGATACGGGGAACTCTGCGAACGTAAACCCGCCAGCCAAGTGCTCACGGGCCGATCGCACCCCGATTCGCTCTTCTGAACGTTCCCCAACCGGCGGTGGCATACCGTCCGGATCCTCACGCACACACTCGGAAACGATGTGTGACGTAGATGAGATGTCGCTCGCAGCATCGGAGGGAGACTGGCATCCGACTCTGCCGAATCCAAACTCCACCCCCAGCGGTCGAGTTCAGGAGGAAGCAGAAGTGATGTCATCCGTGCTAACCCGGGGATACGTGGTTCCCGAGGTCGGTGCGCGGTGCAAACCGCGCCCACCCCGGGTGCCATGTTTTTCCCGGAGGTGCATGAGGAGCTGTGTAAAACTTGGAACGCTCCACTCACGGACCGTTCCAGTGAAACCAGCTCCGGCTCCCTTACTTCCCTCGATGGTGAGGCAGCCAAGGACTGCGTCGAGATCCCCCGGGTGGAACGTCCGCCTGCGGTGCACCTGTGCCGCGGACGGCTACCACCTGGGGGGGGATCGACCACTCCTACCGTCCAAAGCACGTAAGACTTCGGCATCACTGGTGTCGAAAGCTTGCGAGGTTGCGGGCCAGGCTGCCTCCTCTCTCTATGCCTTGGCCATCCTGCAGGTCCGCCAGGCCAGGGCGTTGAGAGGGCTCCACGAGGGTAAGGCCGACCCGGGTATAATGCAGGATCTCCGTGCCACCGCTGACAGCGCTCTACGGGCGACTAAGGCGGCGGCACGGGCCCTGGGTCGGACGATGTCCACGGTAGTGGTCCAGGAGAGACACCCCCGGCTATACCTTGTGCAGAAGAGTGACAGCAAGGAAGTCCGCTTTCTTGATGCACTCATCTCGCAGGGTGGGTTGTTGGTAACACCGTCGAGGACTGCGCTCAGCAGTTTTTTGACGGCGAAGCAGACAGTGGCAATTAACCACATTTTTTTCACGCCGCGACTCGGCCGCCTACAGGCCTCCGAGATCTCACGTGACGTCTGCTTCCCTGCAACCCAGGACCCTTTCGACATCGGCTCCGGTTCCTGTGCCCCCACAGGCGGCACCCCGGAAGCAGAGGTCGAGGGGGAAACCTCCACCCCGTCAGCAACCTCCTCGCGAGAAGGGACACTGACGGGAAGACCCCAGGGAGAACAACATCGGGCCCGAACCTTCACAGCCACGGCTCTGATCGGTCGGTACGGGACGACTCCTGCCTCGTCACCAAAGCCGGGCCCTTGTTAGGGCTTGGCGCCCACTTACTCACTGAGTTTTCTGTTCTCCCCGGGTTTACTTGCAGCCGATCGCACACTCCACTGGACTGTGCTCGGCGAACCGACCTCACACCCTGGCGAGGCGTGAGGTCGTACACATACGACAGCCGTCACCACTCTCAAACCGACAGTGCGTGCCGTTGTCCCGCCAGGCAGGTAAGCAGGCGGAGCAAAAACCTTCCCTCCGGGGACTCCCCGCGACATGGTTAGCTCTGCCAGCCGACGAACCACCCCCCGTGGGAATGATGAAGCAGACCGTCCCCTTGGTCACCCTGTCACAGTCCCTGGGAGCTCGAGAGCTGCCCACACTGTCTCGCTGGCTAATGAGGGCGGTCCGTCTTGGTTACTCGATCCAGTTCGCCAGAGACTCACCCAAGTTTCGGGGCATCATCTCTCCCTCTGTCAGAGGCAGGGACGCCTCCGTACTTCGGGTAGAGGTCACCACCCTTCTGGCAAAACAGGCATCGAGTTCGTCCCTCAAAACCAAGATGTTCAGTGGGTCACCACCCGCACTTCATCGTTCCCAAGAAAGACGGCGGGTTGCCCCCAAAGGCTGCGTACCCTGAACAGAGCACCTTCACAAGCTGCCATTCAGGGTGCTCTCACAGAGGCGCGTCCTGACATCTATGAGGTGTCAGGATTGGTTCGTGGCAATCGACCTGAAGGACGCTTACTTTCATGTCTCGATCCTCCTCGACACCGGCCGTTCCCACGGTTCGCGTGCGAGAGGCGGGCATATCAGTACAGAGTCCTCCCTTTCGGTCTGTCCCTGACCGCCCTTTCTCCCTGAGAGGAGGAAGGCGAGCGGGTACTAAACTATCTCAGCGACTGGCCTATCTTGGCACACTCGCGAGATCTGTTATGTACACAAAGGGACCTGGTGCTCCGGCACCTAGGTCGATTGGGACTCCAGGTCAACCAAGAGAGGGGCAAGCTCTCCCCAGTGCAGAGCATCCTCTTTCTCGGTATGGAACTCAACTCTGTCACCATGTCGGCACACCTGTCCGCAGTTGTGCCCAACCAGTGTTGAACTGTCTGAAATGAACATTTTAGGCAGACAGCGGTCCCCCTGAAACAATTCAGAGGCTCCTGGGACACATGGCGTCCTCGCGGGCTAATACCCCTCGAGTTGATGCACATGACACCGCTCCAACACTGGTTTCAGAGTCGAGTTCCGAGGAGAGCGTGGCACACCGGCAGCAGGCGCATGGTGATGCCGCCCTGCTGCCGACGCACCATAACCCCTAGTCTTTATGACTTTTTCGACGGACTCAGGTCCCTCTGAGCAGGTTATGAGGCAGGTCGTGGTGACGACTGAAGTCTCCCTGCAGGGGTGCGGTGTAGTGTGCAACGGGCACGCAGGTGGGGTGTTGGACGAACCCCCGCCTGCGCTGGCATATCAATTGCCAAGAGTTGTGGGCTATGCTACTTGCACTGAGCAGGCTACGGCCTCTCGTGCGAGACATACACGTGCTGTTCCGAGGACAGCACTATAGCTGTAGCGAATACAGATCGTCAGGGTGGCGTTCGCACACAGCAGCTAAACACAACTTGCTCGACGCCTCCTCCGGTGGAGTCAACAGGTGACTCGTTCCCTGCAGGCCACACACCCCGGGCAAACTGAACTAGACAGCCGACGTGCTTTCTCGCCAGTTTATGCCTCGTGGAGAGTGGCGACTCCACCCCCGTGCAGTCCAGCTCATTTGGAGGCTGTTCGGATAGGCCCAGGTAAAACCTGTTCACCTCCCGTAACACCACCATTTGCCCGCTTGATAGTCCCTGCCCTCGGCACGGATATCCTTGCGCACAGCTGGCCGCGGGATGGGCGGAAGCACACCTTCCCCCCCGGAGCCTTCTTGTACAGACTCTGTGCAAGGTCAGGGAGCAGGAGCACCAAGTGTTATTGGTTACACCACACCGGTCTAACCGCACTTGGCCTCAGAGCCGATGCTCTGGACAGCGACTCCCCCTGAACCATTCCCCTGACAGAGGACCTGCTCTCTCAGGGGAAGGACACGTTCTGGCATCCCAGATCAGACCTCTGGAACACCCATGTCTGGTCTCTAGACGGGACGAGAAGATCCTAAGATGGCTACTCCCCCTATACGGCTGAGACCATCACCCAGGCTAGGGCCCCATCTACTAGGCGGTTACACGCCTCTAGACGGTGCCTCTTCTCGTCCTGGTGTCTTTCTCAACGAGAAAGACCCACTGAGGTGCTTGATCAGGATTGTGTTCCCCTCCTCACGAGACTGGAGACTAACATCTCCCTTCCACACTGAAAGTGTATGTAGCCGCTATTGCCACTCATCACGACTCAGTCGGTGGAAAGTTTCTAGGGCAACACGACCTGGTCACCAGGTTCCTAAGCAGCGAGAGGGCGGAATCCGCCTCATCTCCGCTCCATACCCTCTTGGGACCCTAAGTGGTCCTGGGGAGCCTCAGGGCCCCCCAAAGAGCCCCTCGGAGGTTCCGATCTTCCTCATAGAGTAAGACGGCCCTCCTGACGGCGCTCACTTCCTTCAAGAGGGTAGGGGACCACAGAGCATCCTCCGTGTCCCTGGATTGCCTTAAACTCGGCCCTGGAAACTCTCACGTTATCTTGAGACCCAGGCCCGGGTGCGTGCCCAAGAAGTTCCCACTACTCCCTCCGGGGCCAAGTGGTGAACTTGCAGGCGCTCCCCATAGGGGAGGAAGACCCAACCCGATTAGTGTTGTGTCCAGTACGTACTGGACCGCACGCAGAGCTCTGAAGCTCTGACCAGCTCCGTGTCTGTTGGAGGACAGCAGAAGGGGAAGGCTGTCTCCAAACAGAGGCTGGCGCACTGGGTCGTGGACGCCGTTACGACGGCATTCCGATCTCAGAATCTCCCATGCCCATTGGCAGTGAGGGCTCACTCCACACGGAGTTTAGCCACCTCCTGGACACTGGCAGAAGCGCCTCTCTAGCAGACATCTGTAGAGCTGCGGGTTGGGCTATGCCCAAACACCTTCGCAAGGGTTAACAACCTTCGCGTAAACCCGGTGTCAGCCCACGTCCTGCGTGGCGACATGTAGGACTGGCATCCGGGGGGGCGTATGCCTGCGAAAGCACCTTTCCACCCTCTAACAGGTTGGGTCAGTGTGCTATTTACCTTTTCTTCTTACCCGAACACATCGCTAAGAAACTGGTACCTCACCAGCCTCCCTTCTTACCCAGACACTGGTTAAGAATAGGCATTCCATCCATCACCAAACAAGCACCCCCTGGGGGCTGGCTGGGCAGAGCAGCCTTCCCCCTTAGGCCGGGATACCATGTGAGCTATCACAGATAGCTCTAACCGGACCTAGTGCTACCGGACGTCTGTAACACCCCCTCCGTGGGCTGTTCCGTCTGATGTATCCTCATGAGAATGGTTCCCACTCCTGGTAACCCATGAGCTTCCCCAGGTGGGCCTCCACCTCGCGGTTAACTACTCAGTCCGCACGTTCCATGCGTTCTCCTCCAAGGACGAGACCATACCTATATCCACCATATTCCTCCCCACGGGTAGGAGGTGGCCTCTGTAGCGCTTCTCTGATTAAGAGTCGCGCTTACCCGGTGTAAACTGATCTGGACGGCCTCTCGCCTATAGAGAGCTAAGGCCCCGTCCGTGAAAGTTACCGGTCAGGGCTGTACCCATCTTTCTCCAAGAAAGCTCTGGAACCCCCCGACCACCACACTGGAAGGTTACAGTCTCACGAAAGCTTCGAGATGACACGCCCAGGCTTGTTACCGTCGCTTCGCTAGAGATTGTGACGCGATACAGCGTTGTGGCGTTTTCCATAGGCAACCCCATCTGTCGTTCTCGACACAACGTCGAGAGACCGACAGAAAGGGAACGTCTTGGTTACGTATGTAACCTCAGTTCCCTGATGGAGGGAACGAGACGTTGTGTCCCTTATGCCACGAACACGTATCGTATTCTGCTGCAGTTTGAGAGGTCTCAGGCTCTTCAGAACAAAGGTAAGTGAATGCTGCACGCCGGCCTCCTTTTATACCGGATTTCCGGGGGCGGAGCCCGGCATGCAAATTGCATTCGCCAAATTTCATTGGCCTTTTCTATAGTAGTCAGAGTTGATTGGTTCTCAAGGGCGAACCCCATCTGTCGTTCTCGACACAACGTCTCGTTCCCTCCATCAGGGAACTGAGGTTACATACGTAACCAAGACGTTTTCCTTCTGCTCTCTCTCTCGCTCTCTCTCCCTTCTTTTGCTTCTACCTATTTTCTGATCTATAACTAGAACCAAAAGGCAACTCAATCTTGGCTCTTTTCCTCTTTTCTTGTCACTCTGTTATAGTGAATGACTCTTGACTTTGATCATTTGTTACACAGGTCAGAAATAATTAGTGATGTTTGCCAAAGCACTCATCTGTGTTGCAATAGAGATTCTCACAAAGCCAAAGCCGTCATGTGCTGCAGATGTGAATGAATGAAGAGATGTGAACCCGAGCATCGTATACAGACCACAGATGAGATCTCTTTAACATCTCAGTTAATCCTCCGGGACGTCAATAAGATGAAACGGAGCAAACGGAAAGAAATGTCACAATGCAAAAAATGACTTTCGTATTTTCCAGTACAAATGTCAAAAAGTTTTTCTTGATGAACAAAATGATGTACGAAAACAAGTCTGTTTGTAGACAAATAATATAAATTTCAGTGAATTTGTGATTAAAACAAGCAAAAAATCTGTCATTGGGGTAAGAAAAATCATCTTGAATTCAGAGACTAAGTTAAAGGTCAACCTTAATTCAACATTCTTATATCTACCCCATCGGCAGATATGTTTGCAAATTCGTTGAAATTTCATATTTTTTGTCTTAAAACAGACTTGTTTTCTTAGGTCATTTCGATTCAAGAACTTTTTGACGTTTGTACTGGAAAACAAGACAAAATTACTAAGAAAGTCATTTAAAAAAAAGTAGAGTTTGAGAAGAGACGTCAACAATGTGAGCTCAGATTCTATATTATTGAAGATCTCAACATCAACTCAAACATTTCTCATCACATTTCCTCAAATCCTGATTATTTGAGCTCTTCAATCTACATTTATTTATTTCTCCAGAGCAATTTCAAGAGGAACATCTAAATGAATCAAAACTGCAAACTCCCTCAAGTCTCCTGAGCTCAAGTCTGTGTGTTCTTGGGTTTGACATCATTATTTCTATTCTATTTATTGCAAAACCAACACCAGCAGATCAAACCTCATGAACTGTATTACCGTGAAAGAAAAGATATCACCAGCTTCTAAAAACATCCACCTGTGGCTCCAAGACCTTCAGTTCATATTTTGGAGAAGTTAAGCCCAGTGACTTTATTTGTACCCGTTTACTCTCTCTGCTCTTTTCTCATTCACGATTTCTCCGCGCGTCCCACACACCGTCTTTGTACTGAACTTCAAAAGGCCGTGTGTGTGAGAGAGAGCCAAAGGAAAGAGTTTGTTACTGTGGCTCTTGCCTGAGAAATGACCCTAGGCGGGACCGGTTAGGTCTCTCTCTCTCTCTCTCTCTCTAATCTATCCCTCGGAGCGCTGTAAGGCCTCTTTGTTTGCTCTGTCGGCTCAGGATGGAGACAGACCTTACGCTCAACATGGGCTATCAGGTTCAGCCCTACGGCCATCTGCTGCCTGGCCAGACGGGGGGGGGGGGTTGGGGGGATGTGAGAGGTGGGGGTTGAATAAAGAGGGGAAAAACACCCAGAATCGCCCTGCCACCGGTGTTACCTGGTTTCAGTCACACACGCACCATGTGAGGAGAACGACGGGCGATTCAGAGTAACCTGTGAAGAAGACATGACAAATAGAATCAAAACACGCACGACTTTCTGGAACACAAAATGTGATGGAGACTGAAACAAACAAGAGCGAGAACTCCAATGAGTCTCATCTGAGCCCTTAAAGAGCAACAGACCCACAATGTTCTCTCCGTTTGGTCTCCGAGCGACGGTGGAGCTTAAGCATCCCTCTCATTTCCTCCTCTCAGATTGGGTGACTGTCCGGACACCGAGACTTTTGTTCGCGGTTACTGTAGCAGAACACAGTCCAGATACACCAACAATCAGAGCGGGCAGGGTAAAGCCGAGCCGGCGCCCCGCGGCACATTTCTGTGCAGATGAAATCTCTGCCGAGCCCCAGAGTGAAACTCGGAGGAGGCCGGAATACAGCGGAGCTGCTTTAGCCCGCGGCCGCTCCGTGACCCCCTTAGAAAAGTCACTTTGCTCTGGAGAAAGCAGGAAAAAACCCCGCGGGGCGGCACACGGCCCCAGACGAAATGAAGAAATGAGACGAGGTGAAACTAAAGTGAAAATAAGTTAAAATTCCACCCGCTGCCTTTCCAACCTTCATCTGTTCACCCCAATCAACTGATGTCTGACAGACGGCATAAACAACATAAACACACTAAAACTGCTACGGAGACGCACCACTATTTCTAGATATACTAAATGGCCCTAAATCATTGCCATATTCATATTGTTCCTGCAAAAAACTGCAACAATAGAAAGTATTACAGACGTTTTACTGGATTTAGTGCTTGTAGTGGGAATTGTATTGGTTTTAATGAAAACTATAATGGTCTCTACTGGTTATGTGCTGGGTTCTATTGGTGGGACAGATATTATCTGAATTAAAGTAGAAAACATAATATTTATATGATCATTCAAAAACAAGATTAGAAGTGGTAAGTTTATTTGAGAGATTTCTGTAAATACAGTAATAACCGTTAGGTGGTTTCTAAGGTGGGCTATGTGGTTGCTAAGGTATTCGGGGTGGTTGCTTGTGTGTTCTGATTGTTTCTGCTAGTGGCCCAAGTCAAAAGATCTCCCTGTAACCCTGCAGACTAAAAAAACACACAGAAACCCCAATAGAAACCAGCACTGAATTTATAATGGTTTTCATTAAACACATTATGAACCATTAGCTTTTCCCACAGAATTGTACTGTGTTTTGGAAATTATACCAGTGTGATTTAATATCCCACCAATGGAATCCATCACATTCCAATAGACACCATTATAGTTTGCAAACCAATACAATTCCTATTATAACCATTAAATCCATTCAAAGTTCTATTTCCTTCTAAAATATGAATAGAAACTCAACAGAAACCATTACAGAAATTCTAATGCTTTCCGTAAAAAAAACATTATTAGCTTTCCCATTAAAACCACTACAAAATTCCTTTTTGAAGTGCGCTTTTGTCATGATTCCCATAGGATTTAACATCCCACCAATAGAATCCATCACATACCAGTAGACACCATTACAGTTTCCAGTTAAGCCAGTACAAATCTCTTTAAAACCATTTTAACTTCTTTAATCGTTTCTATTAGTTTTTTTCAGCAGGGTAAACCATAGAAACCATCACAGAAATTCCAAAGGTTTCCTTTAAAATACCATAGCTTTTTCCATTAAAACCATTGCAAATTTCCTTTTTGTAGTGTGTTTTGGGCATGATTCCCATAGAATTTGATATCTTCAAAAAAGAATACATCACAAACCAGTAGACACAATTTCAGTTCTATTAAAACCAACACAAATCTCTTTAAACCCATTTAAACCATTATAATTTCTTTAATGGTTTCTATTGTAATTTTCAGGCTGGTAAATAAATAAAGCACGTTTTGTGCTTTATTCCCATATGATTTAACATCCCACCAATAGAATCCATCACATACTAGTAGACATTACAGTTTCCATTCAAACCAATCCAAATCCCTTTAAAACCATTACAACTTCATTATATTCTAGCATTAGTCACAATCCATCAAGACTCCAGGAGCAAAGCTAAACATTCAGCAGATGCAGCTCAACTCTATGACTTCATAAACTTGATGTCGTGGAAATATAATAGTCATAGTTCTTCATACTGTATCTCCAGCGTGTAGAGTTCAATCCTCAGTAATTCCCAACAGAGCTGATCCACATGTTTGAAAACACTGAAACACGCTCACACGGGATGAACACACAGACTCAATAACAATAACTAACTGTGGGAAAGTGGACAAACGTCAGGATCTTTGAATTCATTTTTTTGACCTTTTAAGTGAAAACAGCACTCATAAATGTAAAAATCTGATTAAGTAAAGTTCTCATCCCCTTCACAGTTCATACTTCAAGTGCACACTGTAGCCGAAGTATGCAGTCGGGATGAAACCCTCAACAAAAACTTCTGAGTACAATAAAGACAGAGATAATAACGTGTAAATTCCCGCAGTGAGTTGTTTACCTCAGAGCCTGTTGTTGGAGCACCGGGTGAATCCACCTTCCGTTTCTTCCGCGGGCCGATGGCGGCGAGCGCCGTCAGATTGGCCTCTCTCTGTCTTATTTGGGCGAGTTCCTGCTGCTGCATCTGAGAAATAAAAGAAAATCATATTACTGCTGTAAAAAATAAATACTGTAATCTCCATAATGTGAAGAATGTTTATATCGCTGACATATTGAGGCATTGAGTCTTTAATAAATGTTGAAAAACTATTAAACCATCAATATAATCTGACACCAATGGTCTCTAACTCTACATTTATTCCAGCTCATATGTCTGCTGATTCTTACACAAAGAATGACATGAAAAGACTCACACATACCCAACATGTGCAGTGTACAAACACACTCAGCTGGCTACTGTATCCCACATTGCAATGTGCTCAACTTGACCTTCGAGCATCAGTTTTAAGAAACAAACCAAAAGAAAATTAAAACAAGATTTGACTCGCTATTAGCAAACGTTAATAAATAAAAATAAACAACAAGAAATCCCAAATATTGTTTATACAGCGAATGCATGAATAAAAGCACGAGGCAACAATGTATCACGTTACTCTTTGAAACATTGCATCCCATTCCAAACATAGTAACAGGAAGTGACATCGTCGTCTGCTAAGCACAAAGCGTCAATCACTGTCAGCCACCCTTCAGTGTCTTCCACCCTAAACCTTTCAAATGGAAGCGAGTGTGTTTAGAGACATTAGGTGTGAATCTAAATGTGTGTGCGGCTCACACTCCCTAATGTGATTTTTCACTTTGTGAAATGTAAGAGGGGCCGGTGATGCCTCAGGTAATGTCAGGGTTTCCTGCAGGGCAGCCTCGCTCACACAACCCTTTCTGAGGACGTGTGAGAGCCTGGAGCCACACACACACACGGATGCGCACGCACATACACACGCACACACACACACACACACAGCCGTCACAGTCTGTCTGCAGTGAGGGAGTGTACTGCCGTGTGCCCGCTGGTGTTGTGTGTGTGTGCGTGTGTGTGTGTTTCAGAGCAGAAAGAGAGCAATCAAAGCAATCTTTCATGTGCTTTTCTCATTCTGTGTGTTAGGATCAGAGAGTGTGTGATGTTGGCCTTAAAATGCGTGTTATAAAGATTGCTTTAGCTTTCCAAACCCAGTGTAAATTGTGCATGCAGTTTGTGTGTGTGTGTGTGTGTTGGCACCATAAGGCCAAACAAACTGGAAAGTGCACGTCAGGCCTTCTGCGGTGCCACGACACGGACCACATGAACAACATCTTTTCAAATAAAACAAATATAAATCTTCATTGTATGTTAAACAGCAGCACCTTTGTGATCAACAAAAGCTTTGAGACGACACGCAGGTGAAATAATCAATGACTGGGTTAACAATACACACTCCCTGCTTTCCCACAATCCTCTGCAGGACTCATATCGGCCTATCTCCCGACACACAGACCACTGACCCCTGAGATAATCTCATTCCACCGACAGCCCGCTGGAGGATCACAGCGCCTCCACGTCTGCGCGGCAGTTGGCACCAGACTCCGTGCCCGTTGGTGCCTCCAGCTACTGCCTCGCTCATAGATTTATGGCGTTCTGATAAATGCAGGTCCCGGCGTGCCATCTGTGTTGCCAGCTCGACGAGCGGCACCATTACAGAAGAATCGACGGACGTGAAGCAGACAGACACGGGAAGGAAATTATAGCTCAACTATGTGAGGAGTTAGTTAACCGCTGAACTCATTACCGGGGAGAAATATTCATGAGGATGATTTTGGCTAACTGTTCACATATTCTCAAGTGCTGATCGAAAAATAAACGCTGAGAGTTTGACGATTGAGAAAATTCTCTCTGCGTTAAACATACCAAACGACGCATATCTAATTCATCAGAAAGAATTACACAATTTACACACAAACAGAAATATTGCTTTTCTAACAAGTTGAAGTAGGCTAGCTTTTATTTTGGCTGTTTAAATGTAACCTTTCAACAAGGAACACCACAAACAATCCAATAACCTTTAACACCAACATCTACAAAATCAGAAAATGCTCTGATCAATATCTTTTGGGGTCCGATAAAATATTTTCCCTAAAGCCAAAGCTGTCGCCGTTTGATGAAAGGCTGTTCTTCTGGACACTAAAGGTCAACACCAGGCTAATATTAACGCCATTATATAACACTGTACAGAAATAAAACCAAGAACTGACAAACGTGTAAGATAAAGTGTTTCACTGAACATGAGAACAGAATAAAGAGATCTGTCAGAGCCAAGGAACATGTTGTCTAAATGCTTTGCATCTATCATCTGACACTGCGGCTGTCACTATGTTTCACATTGCACGCAATATTAAAAGAAAGATCACAGGTGAAATCTTTTTAAAGGGCTGGTGCAACAGTTTTTCATGCATTCTGTCCTCTTTACAATGTCAAACGTGCTGGCGTTTCAAGCTTAACAACATGGTCAACTTGTCTAAAAGCGAGTTGGACGAATCACGTTGCATTTCTGTATTTCTTGAGCCACGCCCCTTGGGTTCGTATCTGTTTCGGAAAGTTTTTCGAACATGACATTCCCTTATGTAACAACTTTTATTAGTCCCTGACAATTCTCATGGAAATGCAAGCCCACGCGTCAACCAGCGAGAGCAAGAAAAAGAGCACGCCAACACGTCAAAAACCCATCAATCCGCTTTGTTCGTTGTACTGAACATCAGGTGTGTTTGTTTTTGGTTCACTGCTTTTCAGTGATGGATGTGATATAAACGGTGGATATAACGCTGGATTTGGAGATCGTTTGAAACTGATAGATGACGGTGTCCCTGCGCTAAAAGATGTCAGACATGAACCACACACAGTAAGTCAAACTAAGTCTTATGTGTGTGTTTTGTTGGCAATCAGCGCGTACGTGCATTATGTAAACAACACAAACTTATATTGAATCAACAGTTATGCAGGGATAATGTGCTGTAGTCCCGCCCCCCCAATAGGCCTTCAGGGGCTTGCCTGTTTTGGGAAATAATCGTACAGCTGTATCTGTCTTTTATAAATGTCATCAAACTAAATACTCTTCAAAGCAGAGTTTATTTGGTTTAATTGATATTTTAAATTAGCTTTTATTTTTAGATCTGTGCTTTTTCTATGTTAATTTTAGTTAACGTTTTAGCAATTCTGGTATAATCTTTTGTCATTTAATAATTTATTTGTTTATTTTTATATTGCTGTATAACATTAATTGATTTCTATTTTTGTTTTATTTAAATAATTTTAATGCTTTTAAACTTATTTTTAAGTTTATTTTTGAGGCAACATTTCAAATTTTCCTCAAAGTTTTTCCAATTATTTTTAGGTCAATATTTTATTTGATTTCAATAAACAGAGACGATTTCAAAGTTAGAATTTTAGTAAACTAATATAACCTTGCTTCGAAGAAACAAAGTATGCAATACTACTGTATATGTACTCAAGATTGAAGTCCACGTTAACCGGAAGTTGCGATCATTTATACTTCCGCATTCTGACGCATTTCCGAGTGAAATGGAATGTCAAATGATTAAATTAGTGGACGTGGCTTTTGTCCGATTCCGATTTGATTGGAGGTATAAAAACATTTTGAAATGGAACTGGCAGCAGTCCAGTGAACTGACATTCAAAGGGGAGGAGTTAACGGATGCTCTGCCCAAGCCGTCTAACATAGGTCATTTAAGATGGATAGTCATTACAGTAAGGAAGTGCATTTTCAGATTTAGGCTGAAGATTGCGATTCCACTCCATTTAAAAAAAATTGAGAATGACCCACATTGATCAACTATTTACGATAAACGCTGCAATACTTCATGTAAAAGTAGCCATTGATATTTTTTATCTCACTGGGACTTAATATTTGGCAGAAACTGAGTGTTACCTCCGCTTTATTATCTCAGTTATTTCTCCTACACATCAGAGAGGTTAAATGGAGAGCAAATGGACACTTATGTTCGAGTCTCATCTGCATCAGATATTTCTCCTGCGAAAAAGAGTCAGAATTCTCACAAATGTCCTCATTCCTGTTTCAGAAGAGAAAACTGAGCTCAGATTTGACTTTAACTCGACACAATTAAAATCAAAGCGGCTCATGTGCAACATAACCTTCTGTTCTGTTTCTCTCTGTCTGTCAGTCCTCAGGCCAGCGGCCGGCGGCACCACTCACGCCTGCAGACAGATGTCTGCGTCTGAGCTGAACCAAGAGCATTGGGGGGTTTGGCTGTCCAACGGTGATGTTCAGTATCCAGTAGGGGGCAAAATCTGCCCTTTTACCCTCCTGCCCCAAGACACTGGATAAAACAGGCCAAACTCCACCAAAATACCTTCACCAAAAACAAAAAATTTGAGGGATGAACACCCTAAAAAATCTGTAAAAATATGGCACAATATACAGTATTAATATGAAGGAATTTTCCTTATTAATTTGTATACACTACACATGCTTCCCCACTGGTCACATTCCGACGCAACCTACGATCACTCTCTCCCTCTCGCTTATCCTCTGCAGTCTCTGCTACTCTCCCACTCCCAGTTCTCTCTCCTTAATGCTAACATCGCCACCCACACCCTTTGCTCCAAACTTCCCTCCTGCTTAGACATCTTATGCCCTCTTAGATCTCGGCCATCTCGTGCATCTCCTTCTGTCCCCTGGTTATCTGATGTTCTCCGTGAGCATCGCCCCTCTCTCAGGTCTGCTGAGAGAAAGTGGCGCAAATCAAAAGAACTTACCAACCTCTCTCTCTATCAGTCTATTCTCTCTTCCTTCTCTGGGGATGTCTCCTCTGTGAAAACGCAGTACTACCACGCTAGAATCAACAACTCTCCTGACCCTCGTACTCTCTTTAAAACCCTTTCTGCTCTTCTTTGCCCGCCTACCCCCTCACCTCCATCGGACTTAACAGCTGATAATTTTGCGTAGTTCTTTATGAAGAAAACGACCACCATCAGCAATCAATTCTCTGCGCCACAGTCTCTTGACCACGCCCAATCCCCAGACACCTGCTTGCTCCCCTCGTTCTTTCTCCAATCTGAAGAGGACGTTTCCAAGGTCATTTCTTCTAACCACCCGACTACTTGCCCCCTAGATCCCATTCCCACTCATCTCCTCCAGGCCATTTCCCCATCGGTTGTTCCCTCTCTGACCCACATTATCAACCCGTCTCTCACCACTGGTACATTTCCTACACTCTTCAAAGAGGCCCGTATTACCCCACTACTAAAAGTGGTGGTGCTACAATGGTTCAGGTCTTACCTCTCGGGTAGGTCCTTTAGAGTATCTTGGAGAGGTGAGGTGTCTGAGTCCTAACATCTCGACACAGGTGTGCCTCAGGGCTCAGTGCTTGGTCCGTTTCTATTCTCTGTATACATGACATCCCTAGGCTCTGTCATTAGTAAAAACATGGCTTTTCCAATCACTGCTATGCGGATGATACACAACTCTACCTTTCTTTTCACCCAGACGATCCAACTGTTTCTGCACGCATCTCAGCTTGCCTAGCCGACATCTCGCTCTGGATGAATGGCCATCACCTGCAGCTGAACCTTTCAAAAACAGAACTGCTTGTAATCCCGGCCGATACAAAGACTCATCACAACCACTCCATTCAACTGGTCTCATCAACCATCACATCGTCCAGAAAGGCAAGAAACCTGGGAGTGGTGATCGATGATCAGCTCAACTTCACAGATCAAGTTGCCAGCACCGCCCGGTCCTGTAGATTCATCCTCTACAATATTAGGAAAATTAGACCCTTCCTATCAGAGCATGCTACGCAAGTCCTCGTAAAGGCTCTGTTCTTGTCAAGACTGGACTATTGCAATGCGCTACTGGGTGGACTTCCAGCTTGACCAACCAAACCTCTACAGATGATACAGAATGCTGCAGCAAGAGTTATCTTTAATGAACCGAAGAGAGCACACGTCACTCCTCTATTCATTAAGCTAAATTGGCTCTCTATAGTCGCTCGCATCAAATTCAAGACTCTGCTCCTGGCTTACAAGACCACCACTGGTTCGGCACCACCTTATCTTCCCTCGCTACTGCAGACATATGTACCCGCCAGATCCCTACGCTCTGCAAACGAACGGCGTCTTGTGGTGCCATCCCAAAAAGGTTAAAAAATCTCTCGCGCACCTTCTCCGGATCTGTTCCACCTATGTGGAATGATCTGCCCGCTGCTACAAGATCTGCAGATTCTGTAGCCATCTTTAAGAAACGCCTGAAAACATATCTCTTCCGTCAACATCTGACTGATCTGTTCTGACTTTATTTTCTTCTCTACTCTTTAAAAAAAAAATCAATGAATGAATGAATTAATGATTCTGTATACTGTGTTAGGTTATATGAGACCAGTCTTCTTTTTTGATTGCACTTATGCCTTTGTTGTACTTATGATGTCCTAATTGCTTCCATTGCCTATCCCACCTGTAAGTCGTATTAAATAAAACCGTCTGCTAAATGACTAAATGTAAATGTAATGTAAACGTATATTTGTTTTACCTGTATTTGACATTTTGCACTGCATTAAATACATTTTAGCATTAACAGAATTGTCCATAAAAAATTTTTTTTACAGTGTATACTGTATGTGAATATGCACCGTGAGTCACTTTGGATAAAAGGAATATGGACAAAAGTAAAATGTTTTTAACTCATAACAGAACATTCAAATAAATCTGCCAAATTAATAAATGTAAATAAGGTTTACCGGTAAATAGTTCACCCAAAATAGAAAATTCTGTCATAATTCTGTCATAACTCATCCTCTTGTCATTTAAACCTGTCTGAGTTTCTTTCTTCTGCAGAACACAAAAGAAGATATTTTAAAGAATGTTGGTAACCGAACACAAAACCAGTGCAATTGAATGGATGCCCCTGCTGTTCGGTTAGATATAATATCTTCTTTGTGTTCTGCGGAAGAAAGAACCTCATACAGGTTTGAAATGAGTAAATGATGACAGAATTTTCATTATGGGGTAAATGATCACTTTAATATTTGCCTTTATGCATTCGGGTGATGTTTTTCTCTGAAAAACTGACAAAGCACAAGCTACACATTTCATTTACTAAGCATGTTTGCTGGGATTTGAACCCATGACCTAGCACAATGCTCTGCCAACTGAGCCACAAGAACACTTCATTCAGACTGGGAATTCAAAGTCAAGACGACTTAATAAAATGGGATCGTTTTTTTAAACACTTGGTCCAGCTTAGACAAAAGAAATCCGTGCTGTTTATTCAGCTTAGTGCATCTCAGTATCTGTAATGATAAGATAAAGTTTTTAACAGATACATTCACGGTTGAATCCGACCATTGATCTACCAGACATGTCATGTGCATCGACCCCAGGGTCAAACAGGACTCGACACGCTGACCTCAAGAAAAAGAAACACAGAAGATAAAAACACACGCTGTACACTTGAAAAGTCTTGAGGTTCTGAAGCAGATCCCTAAAGGTTGAGAGTTCTTTGGAAACCTTCAGTTTCAGCCAAAGCCCAATTACACGAACGCCTCGGGCGTCCCCCAGGGGCCGGGCTCATGAGGTCACTTCCTGCTCTTAAAACACCAATTATATTCAAGACAATGCAGCATTACACGTATGACCTTGGCTAATCATCGACTTTAATTATCCTCAGAGTTGTTCACTTCACGCCAATGAAAACAACAAACGCAATGTGTTCATAACAGCAGCTGTGTGTTATTTAAAGGACTGAAATGATTATTTATTATTTCTCAGAAAAACATTTCTAGCAACATGACTTTGGTGCTGCGAGAGGAGATCATTAGAAATGGAGCTTATCAAAGTAGAAAATCTTTTGTGTGGCATGCTGGGCTCTGCTTGGGCAAGCATTTCTCTCTCGGTCTGTCTTGTGTGCGATCTGTGCCACGTCACCCGTCTATTGATCAGGTGTAATTTGCATCCGCGGCAGATAAGAGTCGCGTGCACCGTGAGGACGATGATTTATTCATTTCGAATCAAAACAGCAGATCTTCAGAGAGAGCGAGAGAGACTGCAGGGCTCTCTAGATCTCTCGTGTCTGTCTCAGCCCGAGGCCACGGGAGCGCCAGTCCTTCTCATTAACAAGGTGAATCACGCCGTCGCTCTCTAATTACCCGACATGACAACCGGTAACGTTCACACACGGGCGGCACATTCACAAGTCTCCAAAGTGCGGATTTCTCTCTTTCTGCTCGTTCCTGCAGATGACACTCGCTATGGAGAATACAGGAGGCAGAAGTCGAACGCTGTCTTGTGTGACCTCAGGCTAAGAGGTGTGAAGGGTCAAAGGTCACAGTGACCACTGATATCCGATGAGGAATGTTAACAATCAGAAAAAGAGACAAAACATCTAATAAAAAAGTGTCCTTTTTAAATGAGCGAATCCTTTTAAACATATCGGGCCACATTTATAAAAACAAGAGCAGAAGGAATTTATGTGAAAACATAAAAAAACATATGTGTAAACGCCTTTATTTATTTTTTTCTCAGTCCCGATGAAAAACGTTTTTGAAAAGTTTCACGTACACATGACAGTGTAATCAAAACGGTCTGCATTTACAGGGATAAAAACCCTGTAGTATGCGCGCCAGGCCAGTGGATGGCGATGTTGTTGTGTAAAAAAACAGGACACATGCTCAGTTATAAGCCAACAGTGCTTTTTAATACCGTTGGTCGACGTACATGCATGTCCAAAGTCTTGCGAATGTTAATAGTGTGTTTCTGCTGGTCCTATTGGTGCAGCAAATCCACATTTTGCTGGGGAAACATTAATACATAGTCCAGCAGCGAGAGCTCACAGTACGGAAAGCTGACATATTGTTTTGGCTATACTCACGTGTAATACGCATGTGTGTGACGTCATCGTTTTCAGAAAGTTTCTTCTTGTAGTTTACATGGAAACGAAAAACGCGGCATTTTCAAAAAGTTGAAATATGAAGCCCGTTTTAAAAAGTCTGCATTTTCAGTTCCCCAAAACGCCATTTCCGTCTAAACAAATGGCTGAAATACATAACACGTTCTAGTTTAAAACGCGTCGTATAAACAGCCTCTCAGTTTTGTTTATGTGTCCATGTCTGATGGCGTAATAGTAAAACCAAATGAAAGAAACAGTAAACTAATATATAAAAGTCCTCTCTCGGATCATGCAGTTGATAAAGAAATGTAAAACTATGGTAGCATATGCAGGTACTGCGAAAATGAGAAGAGATATAAAGTTACAGCTTCTTTTTTTCGATTTCCTGCGGCATTTTTAACTATCAATGGCAACGTTTTGGGCTGGGCAAAAAGATCAAAAAATCTATTAAACATTTTCTTTAATTTGGTCGATTCGATATATCAATTCTCAAAAGCCGTAGATCTATTTTTTCTTTCATATTTCCACAAGCTTTGAACATTCATTAACATGAATGTTATTGCTACTACTATCCACTAGATGTCACTTTTACGATGGGTGGATGTTACAACAGGGAGGACATCCTTCGGTTATTGAAAACAGATTTATTTTAAATGCAGATTTTTTATAGAAATCCGTTTATTTTGTGGATGTAAACACAATCAATGATGCCCAATTGAGCAGATGATAAAGTCAATTTAATGTCCATTGTTAAATAAAATAAAAGTATGTCACTGAGAGCTTCCGTCTTCATGGAGTTACTGACCCTTTCATCTCTGTCTTCACTGTAAAACTCTCTCTCTCTCTCTGTTCAGTGTTCTCAGGCACATCGGCTCATGCCCAAACATGTATAGTTCTTTACTTCTGATTCCCCTGCTGCTAACATCCCAAAGAGATCCACGTACAAAGAGAAAGACCGACTACAGGCGACCACACACACACACACACACACACACACACACACACACAGGCCTTTAACCATCACTGCTCGCTTGCAGGCAAAATCTCGCTTTGTGTTGTTTTTTCTCTCATTACAGCACTTTGTAATATTCAAAAACACACAGGGATGCCAAAGGTATCGCTAAAGCTTCATTCTTTTCTTTTTCCAAGCTTTTTGTTTCACTGCTCTTTTCTCACATTTGTTATATGAGACCTTCAGAAGATCCTCGTGACCACAAACAAGTGAACACAAACTGACTGTGGACACACAATTCAAAATCTCTATCAGCTCCTCTGTCTCATTAAAAGATATCACGTAATTTTGTCATTCCTGTATGTCCTGTAAGTGATCTATGAGTTTAATACTTAGTTCACCCAAAAATGAAAATCTGTCATCATTTTTTCATCAACGAGTTGTTCAAAATCTATATAATTTTTTTGAGTTTGGTTAAAGAGAGAGAAAGATATTTGTAAGAATGCTTTTAACTAAACAGGTCTTGTCCTCCATTGACTCCAATAGTAGAAAAAATAACAACGGTAGTCGAAAGTGCCTGTTTGAGACTCTTCCCATCACACTGTCACATTTTCCGAAGGATCGTCTGCTCTTCAGAAGGAACAGAGGCATTATGGGATGTTTGTGTCTCTTTCGGTTTAGAAGCACGACAGCTCGGTCCACAGCAGAGATGTCTACGTTTAAGACACACAACGCAACGCTATCACAAAAGAGAAAGAAAGAGAAACAAAACTGCCCGGAGGAGAAAAAATATTTGAAGAAAATGATTTAAAGAGAAAAGCTCAGACATTCCCATCTGACACACCCGAGTTTCACACAACATTATAAAACCAGAACAAAATCTGGAGACCAGGACGAGAAATACATGAGAGAAAGTCACTTAAACAGGTGAGAAAATACAGACAGACTGTCTTCATTCAGGTCAGATGAGGGAGGTAAACTACACTGACTCACTTCTCTGTGACTTAAATGACTTCAACTCTCTGTCAAAACTGGATGATATTAAAAATAAACTATTTATACCGTTCGCAATGTAAAAATCAATGTATCAGTGGTTTCATTACCCGATTAAAATATCTAAACATCCAAAAAACTAAATAAAAAACATTTTAGTTTATTCGTTTTAGGCATGAACTTCACTTAACGTTATTTATCCCAAAAACAAGAAGCTGTGTGAAAGGGGCCAAAACTTCATTCAAGACTAAAATTCATTTCATAAGATATTGTGTTTCAAAGAAATGTATCTTAAATATATGAATATATTAATATTCGTATTAATAAAAAAAAATTTGTGTAAACATCGGGTCTAATTCAGATTCTTTTTCCGTGTCCAGTTTTAGTTTCGATGGGTGTTAAAATGTTTCTTATTTCACAATTTCTCACTTGGAACAAAGACAGAACCGACACGACTGCAGAAAATGAGCCAAGAGAAAGATTCTGGGATTCATTTGAACCGAATCCCATCCCAAGAATGATGATGGAGAAATGTTTGTTTTCTCTGGTTCGGTGTGTTCTGTCCTCTCCATAAACTGTGCCGTTTAGCAGCACCGAGCGCAAGCGTTTACCGTCACTTTGTCCTTGTCTGTGACACGCAGGCCGCGGGCGAGTCGGGCCGGAGGCTGTGGTGGTTTACCCAGGTGGTCAGCAGTGGTCACTCTGCCCTCTCTTCTGGTGTTGAGACCGGGGCAGAGATGATGAATCTGTGGCCGCAGACGGTCTGTGTGAGCTGACACAGTGATGTATCTGCCAGGCCTTCTCTCGCCCGCTC